>NC_006670.1:1493200-1505700 GCF_000091045.1 Cryptococcus deneoformans JEC21
ATCAGCTGTAAGTAGACGGATGGTAGTTTATAAGCAAGGTGATTCTCAATGAAAAGATCTGGAGCTGCGAAAAGCGTAATGTGTACAAAGAGCGACGAGGATGGTACTAGAGGGAGTGCAGAATAATGCGGCAAACCATTAGTTGCGGGATCAAAACTGACGAATCGGCGTCGTCCCTTTGTGAGATGCGAGCCGTGTTACCAACTTGCCATCCGGCGCACCACGGGTGACTGGCAGACTTTTCGTGTTTGCAAACGAGATCATCCTCGGGATGCCACAGAGAGGAAGTAGGGATGAGATATGAACTGGTTGCAGCGAGAGGGGTTGAGGGGACAAACATCCCGTTCGGAAAACCACAGTCCACACCAACGGGCCCCGCCCTCATACCTCGACGGCTGCTCCCTACGTCCTGGAAGCTGGATCCTTCCCGACTCAACCACCGACAACTCCCGGCCACACCAGTTAGAATCTCTCCGCTTTGTGGTCCCCCAACCGCTGCCACCCCCATCAGGCTTCATCAGAGTACGGCAAATAGAGTTCGAACTCCCCGGACTTCGGGGGAAGGGGAAGAAACATCGAGTAGCTGAAGAATGAGGAGGCAAGCGGAATTGGATCTAGATGCCATAGCAGAAGAGGTTAGGGAGCTGACAGAGAACGGAGCAATCACAGACGAGACAGCTAGGCCACCTACAAGCTCAAGCGAGACCAGATCTCACCAACATCACAGACGTGCCAGCCGAACTCCAGCCAGCTGAAGAACTCGCTATTGACAAGGTACACACCGACTTCTCCGCGGCCAACCTGGCTCCCCTCTTACCATATTCTTAGTCGTAACAAAATCTTTCCATCGCGAAGACAAAAGGACGACCAAGCGTGGAGACAGATGAAACAATGGAGGGCGAACAACATGGGGACAACCGAGTAGAGGCGGAGAGGATGGGAGGCATATAATGTGGAAGGGTGGACCAGCGGAAGGGGAATCCCACAACCTGGGCGAACATTCGTAAGTCGGATAACCCCCCATCTTTAATACAACAAAGTTATCGATTTTTGTGCTTTTTTGTAGCTACAGCGAGTACCAGCGATCGTTAACTTCTTTCTTTCTGTACCTGTGCGTATCCTTTTAACTGGGTCGTTTGGCATTCCCTATAGCAACAAATGATACCTGTAGACGGGTCTGTTTGCTCATTGGCCCTCCTGGGGGTATGATAGTACCCGCTGCAATCAGCACGTCCATTTTGGCCATGGATTTCGGCAAATACTACTCCATTCTCCGATGTATGCCACCATTTGCCATAAACTCCTTTGTCTCTGATTGCATTCAGGACAGGTTCAACATCATTTCCTTCCAACGAGAAAGGGGACAGTGAAACACGGGACGGGGAAGAGGACAGCATTTGCTGTGCTTTGGAGGGTAAGCGGTCACTATTTTTTCAATTAAGATGAACAACAAAGATTTGTCCGCATGCAGATTATATAGGACGAAGATGTCATATGCTATATACATGGCACCTGACGCTGCGCTTCCGGTAGAGCACTAACTACTCCTGAAATATCTTTAATGTACAACATGAAGTCTTAGGCATTACATGAAGCATCAAGCGTGATCAAGCGTTACGCTATCATCATAAAATGAATTAGCTAGCGGTACAAATGTGCATATGTGGTAGTATCAGGCATCACACGAGACAGACATTTTCTATTGTCGGAGGATCGGATGGGAAATATGGTTTTTCATGCTTTATCCTTCCCTCGCAGTTGTACTTATGGGGTCCATCATAATATCAGTTTGGATAATATATAGCTGACGTAGTACAAAGATTTACTGTATGACTGCAAAGCAAAGGATTAGCGCTATATCTGGTTACTGATGAAGGCATGGTCAAAGTAATTTGTGACTAAAACCATACATCCACAGTCGTCATTACATATTTTTAAACTAAAACCAATCTATTCGAAGTTACAACCCTATGGTACGAAGAAGTAAAAAGAAGAGCGGCCAACTTGTTGACAAGACCGAGCGCACCAGTACTGTCTAAGCTATACAACGTCTTTGAATTGCTATGAGTTATAACATATAGACGGAGACCTGGATACAAAAAGACCGAGGTAGACTTACACATCTATCTCCTAATAGTAGATATCTTCGCCGCCTCGTCCTGCTCATTAGAACATCCATCTGACTTCTATCTAATCCCTCCATTACCTACAGAACGGGTTGCTCGGGTTCTGTTCTCGTCCCTATTTTCTGTCCATGCGCTTATAGTGTCATTGCTTTCACTGGCGCTCGTCCACTCCCCTTCCGAGGTCATCCCTGATCCTGCTGCACTTTGCACCATCACGTCGGCACCAGTGCCTTCGGTACCACTCGGAGGGTAAGGAGATAAAGCCAATTTGAGGGAATCATTCGTCACTTGGTCCATCACATGAGCATGTGGAGAACCAGAATGACGGGAACGAGAGGATGCAAGCGTAGTCGACAGATCGATTTCCATCCCAGATTCCCATTTGGTAATCGCCCTAATAGGGCCAGCAAAGTGTCGATCTCCGTAGCATTTCCAAGTCACATAGCACATGATACCTGTTCCGGTAATAATTACAGGCGACCAGGACATAGTACCTGACTCTACTTAGCCAAATTAAGTTGATAACAGTGAAAAGTATAACTTACTTGCTTTAACTGGCGTAGATCCAGGGAATGTCTGAGTAACAACCAACCCAAGTGCGTATAACAAGCCAACTATCGCTACAGGTTTGCTAGTTCTCAGGTCAGCCAGGAGTTAGAAGGTCATAATTTGACATACCTCCACTTCCTCAAAGACCACAAACTCCTTCCCTCTGTTTGCAAATTGATCCTTGATACGAGGTAGAGTGAAATGGGTATGGCGTACCCTACATAACTCAGAGTACATGCTGTGACAGCCAGTACTGAGTACAGTGTCGACTCGCTGGCTAAGGTAAGGCATGCAAAGGGCAAGCATAGAATCACAACGAGCCAAACAGCGAATACGGGCCGGCGATGAGAATTAGTTTTTCTGATGATTGATGAGAAAGGCATGCCATTTTCCCGAGCCAGGGCGAATACAAATCGCGAAGATGCCTGTAACTGGGCCAGGACTTGCAAGATGAGAACGATGACCATCAAGCAACAAACTGTTATTGCCCCTGGCTTTGAAATTGCCTTCGTGAGGATATATCCCTATACAAAAAAGTTAGGGACATGAGACAACCGCAGACAAGACTTACAAAAGCAAAAGAATGAGATTTCACAGTAGCAGCGTCTTCCGGGGATATGGACAATAGCAGCAAGACGATAGACTACAAAGGACATGTTAAACAGCTGGAAGAATGGGAATGTATGTTGGCGCGTTGCACTCACGATATAGCCCAGAACGTAAGTCTATGACAATACCATAATACATCAGCAATCTTGCTAATAAAGAAAAACAAAAGCTGAAAAAAAACTCACACCAATAACCGACGTCGTCATGGCGTTTGGGACATTTCTCGAAGGATTTTGTGTTTCCTCCGCCATACTATATGTAGCTGTTAATTTCCAGGTCCAAGCACCGCGATCTCAACAGGTCTCAGTCAAGCAAGAACTCACTGGGCAGAAGCATCTGCGCCACTGGCAATCGACGTGTATTGCCAGCCTAATATATAGACGTAAGGTTTAGAGCTCCAGCCTGTCGTGTTGTAAAATTGCTTGAACATCTCTCCAGGATCGTGTTTTGTAGCGTTTGTCGCCAAGAGTGTTATACACAATACAAGCCACATGGAAAACCCAAAAGCACCTGAACAAAGCCAAAAACAATGCGACTGTCCCCAACCAGTAGAGCCAATCAAACCAACGATGACAAGAACCCCCTGTAGTAGATTAGCATAGTTAATCGTGCATCGCATGGTCACCTACTAAAAAGAGCAGACAGTTGTGCCAGTTTCTCTTTTGGTAATCCAGAGACAAACTAATGGTTCCGACCACTATGTTCGCAATTTCCCACGTCACTAGCAACAGCTGAGCCGTTGTTAGCAGACACACCTCATATCCAAGTTCATCTTACATTTCCAACATGGCCCCCCATGACAAAGCCGCTTACTATCCACGCCCATCCTCTTTCACCACCGATACCGCCTCTCGCAGCTTTCCAAGACCATGAAAACATTGCCCCAGCTACGGGATATGCTGAGGCAAGTTCAGACAGGGTAAGAGTCATGAAATAAGTCAATACGCCGGAAATGGGCCAGGCAACAAGGATCATAACGGGCCCTCCGTAGTTGTAAGTACCAGACACAGCAAAGATGGTGCCCTTAAGATTAAGAGTAGTGTCAGCCCATAACGCAATATTGATACATGTTGTAGCGTAAGTGGAGTGCTTACCTGCAATGCGCCGATATTTAGCCAACTGATAGCCAGACTGGACCAAAAAGTGTAATCTCTGCCCAAAACCGCGTTGTACCCTAATGCCTGCAGCCTTTGGGCGTCGATATCTTCCTGTGATGCCGAACCCCTGCTCTCATTCTGCCTCAAGTCCATCCCAAATTTGACGGCAGGAGGAGAGGGTAGATGTGAAAGTTCAGTGACAGGGGAAATCGCATCTCCACTAATTTTGCGGGACGGCTGGTTTGATATCTGATCATGACGGATGGTTATAGGTGGAGCTGGTATGGGTCTGGAGGAATAGGGTATGTCGTGTGATTTTGTCATTGATAAGGTTGGGTTTGGTAAAAGATATGATGAAGAATGAGAGGAGACGGATATCCGGCGTACTGACGATGTAGGAGTATCGCCTGGTAACGGGATATGTAAATCGCTGCCAAGTGGCGGGTCGTATACTGCATCTGACAGTTTGCGCGTTGATGTATGTGAAATGGGTATGGATTGGTTGTCGGGAGTATCGAGGTCATTGCAGGAATTACAAGGAGTGGGAGGAATGGTGAAGGATGTAGAGGACTCGAGATAAGCCGTCTCATCCTGTGAAGCCACGACAGAGGATGGAGGAAGCCGTTTCGACATGGCTAAGAGGGTAAGAAATTGGAAGTTTTCAAATCACCTACACACAGTTGACGGGTGGACTCCGATACCCAAGCACGGAAAATCGAGGTAATCGGTTACAAGAGCCCAATACTGATTAGATTAGTGATCCTCCAGGCGGCAGGCAAATGGATATGTTTCAGAGTCGAGATTGGAGTCTCGCACGAACTGCTGAGACCATTTCCTTTCGATACTATGTCCACTGGTCGAGGCTTCGCAGGTACGATGAAAGGCAAGAAGGATAGAATTTCTAGTCTTTATTGCTGTTCGTTTGTCGTTGCTTGATAGTGCGTGATCGCTTCTGTTCGTATACCAAGCTGAGAACTGGCGTTTTGAATGCTGTCAACTTTGGGTTTCAGGGGTGTGAGCCTCTTCGTTCGAAGGGATATCCTGAGTTGATACTGAGAGACTTCGAAGAGATCTTGAGAGTGTATTGTGCAGCAGCACGAAGGAGAAGAGCACGTCCATAATGTAGCAGCAACATTAATAATTCACTTTAATTATCTTTATTATTTAGTATTTATTTATTTTGCCTTCTTCCCAGTCGTCGGTCACCGCCGATAAGAAGGAGGAGGCTCCTCGCGGAAGACCGCCGGAAGAAGAGAAGAGAAGACCGTGACGGACGCATCTATAACCGTCGTCCTCGTTATTTTTGTGACTTTGCAATTTTCATCTGTACCTTCAGCTCCGCTACATAATGCGTTGATAACGGTATCAACCAAGATAGAAATGCATGCCGTGATGCATGCCGTACGTTCTTATCTATTTTACTCCCGCCTATAACGAATTATAAAGCTTCGTTATTTGAGTACCAATACCCATTATTTTCTCTCTTCTGGATCTTTCTCGCAAGAAGTTCTCCACGAGGCTTGGAAGGGGGTATTATGGTATCTTCACCATCCTACTTACCTATAGATTAAAGTTTATACAATAAAGGCAAACCATCGTTCGCTACATCTTTTTGCCGCACCTATTATACATAGTATTACCTGAAATGTTGTACGTCGTATAGTTCGCGTTGTACACAAGGACGACTATTGAATAAAAAATCAGCATAAGAAACTGGATTTACCGGACTGATTTAGAAGCGTATTTGTGACACATCTTTGTTTTGTTGTTTGTTAATATTCATACATTTGTTAATTGTTACTGAAAGGACAATCGCTAATAAGAGCTACACGAGACATTTTGAACAAAGAAAGCGAAAATTCTTCGAATTGTTGCCTATGCAGCGATGTGTGAGACTTCTCTGTCCCAAACCCTATGATTGGCAACACCGTCCAAAAATTGTTTGGCAAATTGTGCAGAGTGGAGAGTAGGGTTGATTGGTGCGAACACGACACCATTCTCCTGCACCACGCTGGATTCTGTCTTGACTTTGGGGCTAAATTCTCCAGGAAGACATGTGTCAACCAACCATTGCGTAGCATTGCCGACTGCCCCAACCGCCTTCAGATGCATGTAGGCCTCTCGAGCTGCGTGAATGAGGCGACCAACTTTGAGCTTGGATAAAAAGGCATTATCAGGGCCGCCAGCGAAGATAAGAGCGTCGAAATATGTGGATCGGCAACCTTCGAAAGTAAACTCCGTAGTGAATGACTGGCCATCAGAAGCTTCAACAGGACCGAGAGTCGGACCGACCTAGAGATATCAATACAAATTCACAGTGAGGTACTGTATTGGCACTCACAAACTTTACCATACATCCAGCAGCTTTGAAAGCTGCAAGAAGGGGAGCGACTTGCGAGTAAACGTACCCTGGCACAAGGAAGATACCAATTTTTCTCCCGGCAGCAGTGAAGATTTGATTTTTACCCGTAATCTGAGACAGATATTCTGTCCTCTTACCATGGTTGGGTTTGGCTTCAGGCAGACTGAGATGAGGGAAGCCGGAATGGACTGCGGTAGCAAGTCCATGGTCGATTTCATTGATACAGTTGATGACATTTTGTATGACCAAATTGTCAGTACAGTGTGAAAGTTCAAATTTATACGCGTCAATGATATGCTTCTTTTCTACATCACTCATAGAGTTCCAGAAAAGAGTGGCTTGTGAGGAATGATCCTGCGCCTTATCAGCAATACTGACTGACAAATACACACTGAGAGACACACGTTGAATTTGGGGGCCTGAACTCGTTCTTTAATACCAGACACCTTTGCAGGATAGCTTTTAAAACCTCCCTCCTTAGGCGATGTAAGAGGGAGATTTTCATTCCTGTTTGGATGATAAGGCGTTCTATTGTTCTTACTAAACATGCTCATTTGACCCTCTCGCATAGTGGTCATGAAGGGACAAACAGGCCTGTTCACAGGGATGTGTTTCCAATTGATGCCCAGGCGAGATACCTGCGTATCAGGATAGGAAAAGTTTCGACCAGCTAGAAGGGGATCATCGGTAAAGTCCATGCCGGGAACGATGTGCTGAGTACAGAAAGCAACCTGCTCAACTTCACTAAAGTAGTCGACAGGATTGCGGTTGAGTGTGAGGGTACCGATTTTTTGAACCGGCACAAGCTCGTCAGGGATAAGCTATGTAGGTGGTGAGTGCTTGATAATCCCATTTGAGTTAAAGAGAAGTAAGAAATACCTTGGTGGCATCAAGGAGATCAAAATCAAATTTGTGCTCATCTTCTTCTTTAATCAGCTGCACACCCAAATCCCACTTGGCGTACGTTCCAGCTTCGATTGCGTCCCAAAGATCTCTTCGGTGAAAATCAGGGTCCTGCCCTGCAATCTTCAAGGCCTCATCCCACACAAGAGAGTGAGTACCAAGGTGAGGTATCCAATGATATTTAACGAAGGTACTTTTACCTTCCTCATTGATGAGTCGGAAAGTATGAACGCCAAACCCTTGCATCATACGGTACGATCGAGGAATCGCCCGATCAGACGTGATCCATTGCTGCATGTGAAGAGCGGGCTTGTGAAGAGACATGAAGTCCCAAGCATTGTCGTGAGCTGTCTGGGCTTGAGGAATCTCATTGTGAGGTTCGGGTTTTATCGCATGGACGACATCCGGAAACTTGATTCCATCCTAGGGGCATGAATCAGCCAGCGGGCCCTGTGATACTATAATAGGGTACTTGCTGTTCCCATCATCAGTAAAAATTGAGTGGCCACCGAGTAATGACGACTTACCATTAATGAAGAACACTGGTATGTTATTGCCGACTACGTGAGATATGATCAGTAATAAGTTGTCGAAGGCGTAAAAAAAGACAGCTTACCGATATCCCAGTTTCCTTCGTCCGTATAAAGTCTTGTGGCAAATCCACGGACATCACGCACTGTGTCAGCGCTTCCCCGAGAACCAGCAACAGTGCTGAACCGAACATAGGCTGGTACGACCTTACTGGTGTCCGTCAAAACCTTAAAAAGCCAGTTAACATCGGCTAGAATGATGAGTAAGTTGACAAACCTTCGCAGTGGTGATGCCAGTCAGCGGGGTGTGAAGCTTGAATTCTCCGAAAGCGCCCGCCCCCCGGGCGTGAACTACACGCTCTGGAATGCGTTCGTGATCAAAATGCTGAATCTTTTCACGGTTATGGAAGTCTAATGAGACGTGTTAGATTATCGTAAGCCCGCGCACAAGATTAGAAGCCTACCTTCCAGTAGAGTGGGTCCCCTCGCGCCGGCTCGAAGGGAATTGTCCGTGTCTGACACCTTGACCCCGAAATACGTAGTGTAAGGGGTCTTATCGTCTTGGTCGATGGTGTATTCAGCCATCTGACGATATTTGGCGTCGCCTGTAACCATATTGGCGGCTATACTTGAATCAGCCCCATCTACATAAAGACTCAATCTCCTGACCTTGGTTTAACATCTGAGACATGTTGTTGGTTGTTGCTGCACAAATAACTCGGAATGGTGAATGGGGGCTATTTTGTGGGACATGATACTTTTATATGCTATACGTGAATAGCAGTACAAGTTCTCGCCTCGCTTCCATTTGTATGACGATATGTTATCGCATACGCATATGGTGAATAATGCAACGAAGAAACAAGTCTCATCATCGTCATGTCAACAATGAGAACAACTGCGTGAAAAGAACTGACCAATTAAAGACTTGCTTTCACGCACCAGAGTACGTCATTAGCGGTAGCTCGACGTCATTTATCGGTTTTTTTGGCGGTAGCGCTGGTGAAAAAGTAAAAAATCTTCCGACAGATTTGGAAACCATATACACATAATAATGGGCGGAAAAGTGATACGTTTGAGGAGCGGACAAGAAGTCAATTCGAAGCGTCCGTCCATCATAATAATGCATCAACTAGGCCCACAAATATACATCTTCGGTATCTCTTGATGTTATTGCAGATGGTCTATTGAACGACCCCTTGTACAAATAATCTAACAAGTTCGACGCTCTCTGCAGGCTTTTCCGCATGCACCCAATGTCCAGTATCAAGCACCTCTAATCTCATCTGAGGGAAAAAACTGCCAGCCACTGGAATATTACGCTTGTTCAAGTATTTTGACTGTTCAGCTTTTATCAAAAGGACCGGACCGTTCCATTGAGGTGATTCGGAACTGACAGGAGGTGGGGGAGAGTAAGGGAAGTCCCCAATTTGAGGTATGGCAGCTGAGAGCAGAGACAAAGGAATGCGAAAGGTGAGGTGTGGAGAAGGGCTCTTCGAAAGGCGAGTGTTGGTTAGGAGAAACTGGCGAATAGCGAGAACCTAATCATGTGAACTTCATCAGAGGACAAGTATCCGCGAAAAACACAAACAAGACGTACAGGCTCAGTCTTTTGTAGAATAACATCGGCCTCCTGCTTTGTTTTGACTCGAGCCCTTTCAATGTCCATCATTGCATTTATGTACGAAGCAAACCTTTGTGATGCATCAGCAGCGGCAGCGCCTCGGTTGAGGAGTACTCACTCGGGAGAGATTTTCCCCTTAGCAGGGGACATGTCCACACTGATCAGTGACCGTAAAGGGCTGTTAAGATCACTATTCAATGCTAGGGCCATAGCCGCTTTGCCGCCCATGGAATGTCCGAGCAAATTAACGCCGGAAGTAAGCTTGTGGGATACAAGAAAATGATGTATATCCGCAGCCATCGCTGAGTAACTGTGCGGTGAAGCATGCGGAGACTGCCCATGATTGCGAAGATCCTACAATGTGGTTAGATTCAGTCCTTCAGTGCGTATGGCGCATGATATACCAGAGTGTATACAGGCATACCCAGCTTTACAGCAAAGGCTTTTGCCAGTGATCTCCAGTTTTGTTTCGATCCACTATAGAACCGCAATCAGCTACGTATCTCTGAGCAGGGGATTGGATATGAAACATACAATAAACCATGGCAGATGACAAGACTCTGCCCGACAGCTTCAGAAAAAGGATTCGGAGGCTCAACGACCTCGTAAGCAAGCTGAACTGGGACCTGTTCCTCAATACTTGGAGTTTGGCGGTGGGAGTAGGAATGGAAATGATACACCCCTATTTGAGGACCAATAAGTCGGGCAGTGTGCGTTGAGGAGGATGTTGCACGACCCAACGGAAATGTAGAGATACATCGAGCGATGGCTGGGGAGACACGCGGGGTAAGTGTTGGTAAAATGACGGGCGCATGGAGAGTGTTTCTGATCAAGGACAAACTCATCTTCTTAGATGGAAAAGGACGAAGGGAAGAACAAGTGATGATGCGAGCATTTACGGATCGAATGTACCAGCTGCCCTGCACCCCAGCTGCCGGTTAATTATTTATTTAGTTATTCAACACCACTTATTAACACGCCGGTTGAGGAGGCGACCGTGACGGAAAAGAGTACGACGCAGTAATATAATAAGGTAAGTAAACCACCTGTCACCTAAAAATGCCTGTCACATAATCATTTGTATGGGAGCCAGATTGATAGACTGATTCTTGTATTATTATATATGTGTGCGAGTGTAAGGCACCTAGCCAGCCTACAAACTGCCCGATGCAACTGATCCCTCCTTCGCTCTTTACAACGCAAAGAACTACCCTTCGCACCATCCCTGGTCTTTGTCTCTTCAAATGTAGTCTACAAGACCGATGCACCTTTCATACCATCTAGTAATGCGTCTATGTCTTTGCCCACCTCATCTTTTAGTTCATAACAGATTGACCGAAATGGTGTTCAAGGGCATCGTCCATACGATAGCTTTTGTGACATTGTTGAGGATGCATTATGACCGTTCGCGGAGGCTTTAAAGCGCCGCCGATGTAGACGAAAAGGTATGGGGCGCAATGTTGGGCACTGCGAGCCGCCGATGTTATTAGCCCATAGAAAGAAAGGACTTTCTCGAGACGCCTGGGCCCGTACGCTGCCTTGGATTTTCATTTCATCCCGTCCCTTGAGGAGTCCGGCTGCTGCTCGACCAGTTCGCCTCACCGGCACGTTTGTAAACGTTGGGTAGACACTTCTTCCACTTAATAAGGGAAGATATACCAGGAGCACACAATGATTCACGTAAACAAGAAGTGTTTTAAGAGGATGACCGCCATCTCGGCCTCCTAAGGCGCTGAAATCCATAAGGCTGAATAATGTGCTCGATCTCTCTACCTCCATTTATCTCCTGTCCTCTAAAGAGTGCCGGAGGTGGAGAGGAGGTTAAGTGGCGATAGCCGGGTGACACGTATACAATGTCTCAAAAGTCCAGTTGAGCGGAACTGGGGTTGGTGAGAACAAACGACAAGCGTCTAGGAAATTTTGCATTAGAGAAAAAGGGCGTTTGTCCTCAAGCTCGACATCGATAAGTTTCATTGTACTGAAGTCTGTTTGATTCGTTTTCTTGAGATTGATCCTTTCGACTTTTACCCTTCTGGCTCCAGCAAACACTTGTGCAATACGCCTCGTATTAGGCATTTGATACCGTAACATCGATTGACCATTACGTTCGTTACAAACGGGTCACTATGATGATGATGCAGCCGGATTGGAAGCTCTTTTGGGGCTAGAGGGGGTACTGTTGACGACAGTTGTAGTAGTAGTAGGGGTTTCCCGGTTTCGACCCGAAATTGCTTCTTTTGCCAGAGCAGTGGCACTACAACCTAGCTTCGTCTCAACATCGACATTTTTCACCGCCTCTTGGGACTCTTCCCCCAAGTTAATCTTTCCAAACGCTTGGCTAAGGTCATCATCCAAGTCAACCTTATCCTTATCTATGCTGGCGCGGTCTTTGGTGGCTGGTTCTGTCGTAAGAGTCTGCCTCGCCTTCGTTGAAACCGGCGGACCGAGTTTTGGTGATCGCAAAGAAATCTGCGGATTGGCTGCAGCATAACTTGGATCACGCGCCGCTCGTCGAGCAGAACGAAAAAGACCGATGTCTTCCTGAGGGGTGAAGCCTGGCCGAATTTTTATGGGCTTCCGGACACTAAGGGAAAACGCCAAAGAAGGACGTTCAGCAAATGGCCTAAAAGGGTGCGGAACAACCAGGCTCACCTCCCATCGGCTCGTCGCGACTCGGGCACTATTCGTTCAGCAGTAGTG
>NC_006670.1:1510700-1565700 GCF_000091045.1 Cryptococcus deneoformans JEC21
ACTGATTCGTCTCTCTGCATCGTCCTTTTTTCTCCTCATACCCCCTTTCCCTTTCTTTGATCCTTGGCGGTCTTCATCTTTAGGCCCATTGCCAGAAGTCTGTCGGGACCAATCTCGTACAGGAAGTCTAAAGCTGCCGGAGACATCAGTGAATGGCACCAGACTACTAGAGAACGGTCTGGCTGAAGAGACAGAATGTGGATATCGGAGCCCCCTGCAGCATCTACAGAATGTCAATGCCACGGGCATTGTAAGCGAAAAAGCGGACTGTACAAGCTGTCTCTTGCAGACAGAATCGATTTTTTTTTAGACGCAAAAAGGCGATTCAGCGATTGATATGGTTAAATTATCAACCGAGACTTTTTTAAAGGCGACGGATGCTATAATTAAGCTCACAACAGTCGAACAACGGCGTATTAAAATAAGTACAGAGTTATGTCAACAAATAAACCAGGAAGCAATTGAAATGAATTAAATTGAAAAAATTAGCACAGAGGAAGCTAATTTTCTAACACAAGGTTCAAATCCATATAATTGTGCTGCAACATGCGTAAAAATACTCCTTAATTATTATTATTCTATTATGTAGACAAATAATAGGGGTTAATAATTTGAGGCGACTTTCGTGGTTCTCACTGTTTCTCCATTTCGCTTTCAAAAAGTTCACATAGTATATTGATCACTTTTCTTAACAGACCGATATACTCGGGGCCATAATATAACCCTCCTACAGTATTTAGAGACAGTTGGCGGCAGAAATGCTCACAGAGGATTGAATGCCTAATAATCATACACAAAAGAGTGTGTACTGTTGATTCCCGTTAACTCAGTGGTCAGAGTAGTGTGCTTATGAGGATACAGTTTTATTTTCACACCGGTCGTGGGTTCAACTCCCACACGGGAAATTTCTTTTTGCGCCACATCACATTTCAGATCTCCTTGGACAACGACTGTCCGCTCGGCAGCTGACGTCACTTTCCGCTTCCGGCGATATCGCGTCGCAGATCGCAGTACGGTCGGTCGTTCGGGGACGTCTCCGCTGTGCCACCCAGCGATCCACCCGTTCTGCGTCGGATCTAGTTAAGTCCATTCTCTCACGCTCGTTCAGCTATTCCGTCTTTCATATCTCCTTCTATTCCTTTTACTTTCATCCTAGTCTTCACCTATACTCTACGACTAATCATTATGAAGACATCGGCCATCCTTATCGCTGCTTTATCTGCCGCCGCCTCGGTCGAGGCCGGCATCCACAGGTATGTGCATCTACGTCAGCGTTGCCACCTGCACACAAACTGATCTGCTTGTCATCAACAGAATGAAACTGGAGAAGCAGACTCCGTCCTCGACTTCTCTCACTGGTACCTTTCCTCCTTCTCCAGAGCTAGAGGCGAAATGGCTCGCATCCAAATACCTCGGCCAGGAGTACACGGACCAGATGCCTCTCGGGGGTTTCGGCGGTGCTGGCAAGAAATTCAAATCTGGAAATAAGCATACCGAGCATCCCGAACAGAATGATGAAGAGAGGTATTGGGCTCAAATGGTCGACCAGTCGGCTCATAGTCAGATGATTGACGTGTTAAAGGGTGGGCACGGTGTTCCCTTGTCCAGTGAGTTTCTATTCTCAAAACGAACACATCGTGGGACTTTGTCGCTTACAGGTATCACCACTTGTAGACTACATGAACGCCCAGTACTTCGCCACCATGGAAATAGGTACACCCTTCCAGACCTTTAAAGTTATCCTTGACACTGGTTCGTCTAATCTTTGGGTGCCAAGTGTTAAATGCACCAGTATCGCCTGCTTCGTAAGTGGCGCCTTCCCAGTGAATTCTTTTTAACAATCATATGTAGCTTCATAGCAAGTACGACAGTTCTCAGTCTTCGACATACAAGGCCAATGGCTCTGATTTCGAGATTCACTACGGCTCTGGCTCTCTTGAGGGCTTTATCTCTCAGGATACTGTTTCCATTGGCGACCTTGTCGTCAAGAAGCAGGATTTTGCTGAGGCTACTAAGGAGCCGGGGCTTGCTTTTGCCTTTGGCAAATTTGATGGTATCCTTGGTTTAGGGTACGACACTATTTCTGTTAACCACATTGTGCCCCCCTTCTACAATATGCTTAACCAGCATCTTCTGGACGAGCCTGTCTTTTCCTTCCGCCTTGGCTCCTCTGATGAGGACGGTGGTGAAGCTATCTTCGGCGGTATTGACGATTCTGCCTATTCTGGCGAGTTACAATACGTGCCTGTGAGACGAAAGGGGTACTGGGAAGTTGAACTTGAAAGCATTAGCTTTGGTGACGAGGAACTTGAGCTGGAGAACACTGGTGCTGCCATCGATACTGGAACTTCTCTAATTGTGATGCCGACCGATGTCGCTGAATTGCTCAACAAGGAGTGAGTCGTTTTACGTCTATATCCTGAGGCGTGCTGACTTAAATCTGGAGGATCGGTGCCGAGAAATCTTGGAATGGGCAATACACTGTTGACTGCAGTACCGTTTCTTCGCTCCCTGTGCTCGCCTTCACTTTCGGGGGTAAGGACTATAAGCTCACTGGCGACGACTACATCCTCAATGCCGGCGGTACCTGTATCTCTTCTTTCACTGGAATGGATATCCCCGCTCCTATTGGCCCTCTTTGGATTGTTGGTGATGTGGGTTAATACGTCGCACGCCTATATATTAAAGCTGACACCATTTAACAGGTGTTCCTGCGCAAGTATTACACTGTATATGATCTTGGTAAGAACGCCGTGGGCTTTGCCAAGTCAAAGTAGAATCAGGGCAGTTCTAGAAAAGAAAGACGATTGGTCATGGATCGCCTATAGGTGGTTTCTAGATCCAATAGCAGACATTAGTCTAGAATTGAGTAATCGGTAGTAAAGATAAAGAGCAAGTACGCATGTACATTTGAATGATTCGGATCTGAGGTACACCGTTTTGCATCTCGCAATTGCCTCCACGGTTAGAGAGCAGAGACAGCTAAGCATGACTTAAGAAGCTCGACATCGCTGAGACATAGATAGTACAAGCTTAAGTATTGATCACCTTCATTCTTTGTCAACGTTACGTTGATTTGCTACTTAGACGCAGAAGGATCACTTACGTATCAAGCTTCTATACGTCTCTATAAAAGGTTGGTCATCACCATAATTGTATAACCCGGAGGGATTACTTAGTATCATTTATTGGGATAAAAGTTGAGCTGTGCAGGCGGAAAAACCGGACGGCATGGATCTATCAACAGCAACAACGATGACCATTGGCATCATCCCTCATTGTTGTGCATTAAAAGTTGAGGCCAAGGTTTATTTAAAACCTCAAACCTTTCTTTTTGTTAACTGCACAGGGTTTGTGGAGAGGCGAAGGGGGGAAAAGGAACTCGTGCGATTACATGCAAATTCATCTACAGTTGGTGTAGTACTTGCTCATCTTCCAATTAATGCGTGACATTTTGACCTCAATTCTGTTATTACTCGCATCCCAAAAACGCCGGATCCCAAATGATCTCAATGATATTACCCCAAGTGAGAGCCCCTCTTCAAATCAAAGCCCTCCACAACCCTTCCTGACCCCCAACTCCCATCCGGTACTTACTTCCCTTAAAGGAGATGTCCCAGTTACCAGTAATAGTGTCACATGCATTGCCAAAGGAAAAAATTGAGAGCATCACGCAGTAATAGAAGAAGATATTTATTTATTCGTAAACAGCTTTGAGGATGAAGTTGGTCACTATTGCAGCGAGAAGAGCGACACATAGAATGGTCTGTGATTGCGCAAGCGTGGAAGGGGCATGGAGTTAGCGTCTGTCTTGCTTAGGTTTCTGATATCTCTGTTGACCCCTTCCAGCTCTGGACGCGGGCGATTTCCCCACAGCCAGGATGTCCTTCCTGACACCTTTCCAGCTCAATCTTCTCGGCAATATCAATTACAATCTTTTCACTGCTCATTGAAAACCCTCGCCGGCCTCCAAAGGACGGTAACAAATGACAAAAAGGACTTCAGTAAAAGAAGATGAACTCACGGGACCCAAGCGGTCATCATAAGGAGCCCCAGTCCTTAGTCTTATAGCCCTTGCACGCATTTGATAGATGACCAGCGCGTAGAGCATGACGCCCATTGCGATGATGGTATACATTGCGGCGGATATCTTGCCCACCTACATATGAGAAGAGGAAGAAAGGTTAGCTAGTGATCTAGTGATACTGGCAGCACCTCGAGATGCAAGGAAAAAAGAACGGACCTTATCGCCAAAATTTAAGAGGCCGACCGCCAGACCACCAAGGACGACGGCAAAATGAAGCCATGACAGAAATGTACGTCTGTTTTCGGTCGTGTTTTCGTCCACAATATTACCGAATTGAAGTTTAAATTAAAGCCAGGTCAATGGAGGAATGATTGAATTAGAGGTGGATAGTTGCGAGGTGATAAGCCACATCCGCAAATGACAGGGAGGATCGACTTACTCATTGGCGAAGAATACCTTGGGCTCTACTCTGACGGGGAGGGCAATCCTCTATTGTCACAAGTTACAATGATCTTAGTCAGCGAACGGATGGTATACGGAAAGGGGCGTCTTATTCTTGTTTCTGTCGGTGGATATGAGACATACTTTTTTGGCCGTTCTTTGGAGAAGTGGTTGTGTAGACATTTCTTGAATCACAGACTGGCTGTGCTCTTCTAAGCCTTAATATGATCCGAAACGGATTGGATGGTGGTATGTTTTTGAGAGAACGAGGTATTGGTGGGTGTATAATTGACTAGGGAGGGCAAGGATATAGAATACAGCTATTGTTGCTTACAATATATGAGTTCCCAAAATGACAACCAGCGACGATCCGTACATGCAGCGAAGAAGCGCACGTGCGTCATTGGCGGGACGAGGCTGGAAGTGACTTGCGCGACGGTCCTCGCCGTAAGTTGTTTCTTTCGCGTGGCAATCGCGTGCCTCAAGATCGGACACTTCCGCCCCGGGCGGATGTGGCGCTGCATGATCGCACGACGTTCGTTTTTATTACGGAATCACAGACGACGGTCACTGGAATTGTCTTCTTCTGTCGGCCCGCCACGTTTCACCCACCTGTTCAAGCACGGCGCATCACCCCGCTTTACCTGTCAGCACGACCGGAGTATCAGCCCAGGTATCCCGTCACAGTCTTTACCGGGGACTGCTTGCTGCGGAGAACGGTGCCGGTCACGAGTCGCCAGCTACCACGACGCTCGAGTTGAACTCACGCTAAACATCGCCGGACGTGGACCCCAAACACAACCCGCAAGTCCCTTCCAAGCCCCCTGGTGCCAGAGCCTCACTAAGCGTCTACAGTGTGCCATGACTTCTCGCAGAACTCCCCACCGCTTGGCTCACCCTTTCCCGGCCCCTCCCTCCACTCAGCCCGTCCTGTTCTCCCATTCTACGTTTACTTTCATCGCCTCTTGGCAGGGGCAGCTCTTGGTCTGCACCGCCGTCCTCTTCCTCGGAGCGATATACTTCTTCGTACGCCGTCCTGTGGAGGACTGGCGGACTCGAAGACGAGAGCGGTTAGCCAGAGCAAGGGAGAAAGAGTTAATGGCGATGGAAAACAATGCCGATGATAAGGCTGCTTCCAGTCATTCGACAATCGAGGATAGAAAGGAGGAGGTCAAGATGAATGCAAAGGAGCGAGGGAGGGAAAGGCGGAAAGAAGTGAAGAAGTATAAGAGTGTCTTGCTTAAGGCGGATTCTAACATATTAACTTCTGCTGAATCATCTCCTGCATTGCCGCCAACTTCTTTCTCGGTGTCGTCTCATGATCCATCCAGCAGAGCTCTTTGTTCGGTTCCTCCATCCTCTCTCAATGACCAAGGGTCATCCAGACAGGCAGAGCCCCGAACACCATCGAGAGCGCTCCCATCACCGCCTACACTCGTTCCCCCCAAATCCCCCAATTTAGATCTTGAATCCCAGAATGCCGCCAGCTTGAAAGAGAACAGGAATGTATACGGTGATTCCGATGCATCCAGAGAACCTGTATCCGACAGAGACCAAAAGCAAGGCGAGATCGGAATTGTGCCCAAGCCATCTCAAAACGACCTTCTTTCAAAACCCGTTCCAAGCTCGAAGTCAGAATCTAGTTCGAGTCCAAGGTCTAGATCACAAGAACGGGTAGAAATCGCAGAACCCTCTTCCCATCATCTCGAGCCAGCAGACTCTCACGAACGAAAAGATGCCAAGGCCAAATCGCACGGGTTTTCAATTTTCCCTGAGGAAGGTTATCTCCCTGTTCCAGTAGGCCATGCAGGCGGGAAAAAGAAGAAAAAGAAGGGAAAGAGCAGTGTGGCGGTGTCAGCTACTGAGAAGAATAGGAAAGAAGCACAGAATTTGACACCCCCCTCAGTTACCGGCCCGGCATCTCAGTCTCTTGACTCTGAGATGGAATCATCTGCTTGTCCTCAAGAAATTGAGTCTCCTGCATTGGCGCTCGATTACAATTCCAATTCTTCCGAGGCCGATATCGCCCAACCGGCATTAACTGCCAGAGATGCTTTGGTTGAGTCTTTGCGGACAGAGTTAGGCGTATCGAAAGCAGAACAAGCTAAAGCGATGGATGAATTGATCAGGGCGAGAAGTAATGAGGAGAGGATGAAGGGGGAGATGGAAAAGGTCAGGAGGGGAGCAAAGGAAATCAAGAGAAATGATAAGGACGATGTAAGTCTATCCGTCTTCTTGTGGACCGATGCTGAAAACCTCTTAGCTGCAACAGCGCTACAACAACCTTTCAAAGATGTATGCCGCCGCTTTGAACCGCCTCTCACATCTCGAGTCTCTCGTCCTCGAATCCGGCAACTGTCTTCCTCCCGCATCACCTCTACCGCTTCAAATGCCAGGCTCTCCCGTTGTCTCCGTACCGGGATCCCCTTACGCAGCTTCACCTGGCGGACAAGCGAGGGCCTTCTCATTGGGTTCTGGGATGTACGTCGGTTATCCAAGTCCGGGTTTGTATCCTTCACCAATGCTTCACCATGTCCACCAATCACACCCTCATGCCCATCCGCACGTCCATTCCTACCTCCCAAACGGCTCCCCTGCACCATTCCGTCGTGCGAGCTCCGGAATGGTCCCACTTTCCATGTCTGGTACAGGTAACAATCCCTTCTTTTTGAATAACTCCCAAGTCCGACGCCATTGTCAGGCTCCCGGATCAAGCACAGTAACAGGTGCAGGATTGGGATTAGGTGAAGAAGTTTCATTGGCAGGGCCGTTGACACCCGGCATTGGCGGGTTCGAAATGGATATGGGAGTTGGGATTATGCCCCTCGGTCAGGCTTCACAGACTTCAGTTTCGGCTTTGTCCCATCCTTCTTCCAAGGCTTCCAATTCTGATAATACCTCTACTGTCTCTAACGGCATCACTGATGAGGATCCTTTGTCTTTATCCAATACCTCCAATGGTGCTGATGTGATGGGCGGAGGAACTGCCTCAGCGGGTGTCATAAACGCACCGGTAGTACCCTCCCCGAGCTTGGGAAAACTTAGTCCGGAAGGGAAGCTGGCAGAAAGAAGGAGGTTGAGCGTGGAAAGTACGGTGTTGAAGCGCAAAGTTAGCCCGATTCCCCCCCCGAGCGCGCCGAGTATCGCTCGTGTCAATGGCAGCTCGAATGGGAATGATGATGTCATCGTCGAAGAGGAAGATGGGAATAATGTTGAAGAAGGGGAGCAGGTGAATTCTACAGAGCATACTGTGGAACATCAGAACCGTGAGGAGGATGGGGAGAAAGTTGATGTTGGGCGAGAAGATGAACCAGGCGCCCGCCCCCAGCCTGCGCCCGAGCCAAATGTGGAGAACACTCTGAGCGTCCAAAATCAGCAAGACTCAGCAAATGGTAATGAAATCGATGCCGGAGTTAAGGAAGAACAGGAACACTCTTCTCCAGCTTCCAATCCTTTTTCACTCTCTTCCATAAACTCAAGCTTTAATTCCACTTCCAACTCTACTTCAGCATCCCAGTTTGACACACCCGTCACCGATACAGATCTGTTACCTCGCTTATCAGCAGTCACCAATGATCGACAACCCATTTCGGATTCCCCTCATCATTTCGAACCCCCAATAAACGACGGGTCTGGCGGCACTACCAACATCAACGGTGATCCCATTCCAACAGCTGGCACAAGGGACGTCTCTACAGCCACTTCGTCTTCCCCCTCCCAGATACAGGAAGACAAACATGAAGTTTCCATCGAACCCATTTTTGCGAGCCTTGCCCATACACCTGCACAAGTGGAAGAGATGCGACGACAGCGAGAAGAAGCGTTCCATGAGCACGAGCGAAGAGAGTACGAGAAACATCAGAAAGAGAGACTCAGGTTGCAAAGCGCTGCTGCGATCCATCATCTGGGAATGGGTATAGGATCACCGATGGGTTCACCGTCGCCTATGCTGATGCGGGGGATGGGAGCGGGCACGGTATCGCCTGTTGGGGGGATGGGCGTTACATCTCCGATGGAGATGATGTCGCCTATGGCTTCAGGCCATGCAATGGGGCTATTGAATTCACCAGTGATATTTCAGGGTCATGTGCAGAATCATGGACTTGGGCTTGGGACTGTAAATGGAGAACGGCAAGGGCAGATGTCACCCTCTACTCCTGTACGAGGTGCATAAGGAAGAAAATCATCCTAACTCCAGGGACAAGCTCTTGTGGATAGAGAGGGAAATTGGGGCGAAATGGGTAGCGTTGGCGGATGATCGGATTGATTAAGGAGTGGGAAAAAAGGGGCTACAGACAGACGTGGAAGAGCTGCAAAGAAAAAATCCTGTCATTCGTGCTTTTCATTGTGGGTATAATATCTGTCTACGACAAGCTCGTGTGATGTGACGCTGACGCTCGCGGGCAGTAATCAACAAAAATAAACTGAAAACGGACTTTATATACATCATTGATCCTCAAGCGGCATCCGCTATACAGTAGTCTAATTCTTCAAATATTATTATTGTTATCTTTTTGTTAGTGTTTCTTTTTTTCACGTATTTTTATGGCCGCAGTAACGTTGAAAGATGAAGATTGTGAAGGCAACAGGGCTGTGGCAGGTAAACAGCGGGAATAGTGAAAGTACGACGGGGATGAAAAAATACGGACTCATGTCTTATGTCTTTGCGTTTAGTTTCATGCATTATTCACTGAGCATTTGCGTGAGTCTTCCCTAGATACCTCTCAAGCATTTTTTGTTGGCTATCATGGCTCGCCTATGTTTGATTGACAAAAATATGGTAATGAGTGCAGTTCTTCTGGGGAAGTTACAAGGATAACGTAAAGTGCCATTAGAACTGTAAACGGGAAACGAGTTTGCTGCTGAAATTTGCACACTTCCGTCGTTAAAGTAAGTGTCGAAAGAAAGGTTAAGAGGTTTCCCTCGAGTCTCGAATTCAAAAGCCAGACCTGTCTATATGTCCAGCTCAAGCAAGCTAACGAAGGTTGAAGTGAAGCCGAATGAGCTCCCAACAATATAGTAATGACACGCCAGGCGATGCCAGTTCTTCCTAAGAAGCAACAACTGCTGTTTGTCTGCTGGCTAAGTCGGACGTCTGCACCACCAATTTTTTAAGGGGCTTCGTTCTGTTGTCTGCTCCTCTCCTAACCGCGAGGCAGTCATGTGGCTTGGATCTCCCCGCTCACCAAGATTCCCGATCTGGTTCTGTTTGGTTCATGCGTCGGTCCAGGCGGGCAACGTTTGCGGTTTCTTTCAGGACAAGTAGCGCTGGGCAATGCATTTTATCTACTTGAAAAGAAGCTACTCTTTTGATACCTTTTCTAATTTTACGAACTGACTCATCTTTCCCATGTTTTCCCTTCATTTTCCACTCGGTTTCTCCCTTTACCTCTTCTGCACGTCCTCTCCTCCTCTCCTCCTCGCTCATCCTCTGATCTCCTATTATATACAATATATTATATTATTGATGCCGTCAGTTTAACTCGAGGAAAGAGAAAAAGCCGGCGTCGAATTTGCCCGTGAAATACAGACAGAAGCGTGCAAGAATTAATGCAGAGTAGGATAGTCAAGTTGTTTCACCTAATGGCTATGTATAAACGAAAATGAGGATTCTTCTTGTACCTGCAGTTCGTTGTATCGGATAATAAAAGAAGCCACGGCAGGCCCGGGAGATGAATAAAAAAATGATGTCGTTCCCATGCATACGTAATTCTAGGTATAATAATGGGTGTTTCCCACGGTTTTCATTCCCTCAGTCGTCATCCCGTCCCGGACTATTGATGGATGCGCCGTCCCGTCGGTCTCGATCTCAGCACCCTTATTCTCTATTTTAACTTTGCACTTTCCACCCATACCCATCTCCACATTCGACACGACTACCTCGCAATAACATGTCCTGGCAAGGTACGTCCGTCTTCCTTCTTCCTCACTCTCATCATGACCCGAAAGTCCGAGCGAGAGCTGGGAGCTCGCGGGTTCTGTAGTGCGAACGGCACCGGTATGAGAGTTGCGACTTGAGTAAACAAGCAGAACACCGCGAATGAGACATAAGAACCCGTGGAAGGCAGAAGTACTGACATGTCTCTTTTTCCTTCACAGCGTACGTTGACGACCATCTCGTGGCCACCGGAAAAGTCAAGAAAGCCGCCATCCTGGGTAAACAGGGTGGTGTTTGGGCCGCAAGCGCTGGCTATAACGTGAGTGATTCACTCACTATTGTATTACTACCACGGAATCCACAGACTTTTTGGCTGATTGGATCGACTTGACTTGTTGTTTTATAGCTCTCCCAGCAAGAACAGAACGCCGTCACCCAGACATATTTTCAGCAACCCGACAGTGTCCGAGGTAAGTTCCATATCCCTTTTTCTATTGTTCCAGGTGTCTCAGTGCTCATACGTCCTCTCATAGCCAACGGCATCACCCTTAACGGGTTTAAGTTTATGTGTATTCAGGCAACTCCTGAGGAAGTTATCGGTCGTAAAGGTGTAAGTCTCTGCTCAACTCTTCATCTGCAGTTTTTGTGTCGTCACATTCGTCAGGGCGAAGTTGTGGAGAAGACAAGAGAATATGGAATGCAAAATAAGATACGCTGATCACCATATGATACAGGAACGAGGGGTTTTCGTGATCCCTACCAATCAGGCTATCCTTGTCGCTGAGGTATGTTTAATATCTCGTTCATTTTCTACTTGCTACTGTGCGAATCAAAGTATCTGAAGCTGACTATGGACAATCTCTTGTCTCTCACCTTCCCTACCAATACAACCTTATAATTTCAATTATATCATCGGCGGATATTAATTTCCGTCTTGCGTTCACCCACATTGGTAACAAAAAAATTGCAACACTTCATACTTCAATCAATGATTGAAAACAGTACGACGCTCCGACCTCCGCGGGCGAGGCCAATGTCGTGGTTGCCAAACTTGCCGACTGGCTCAAGAGCGCGAGCTACTAAAGATCTGTTCATATGAGATAGTAGGGAATGAGCCTCAATGCAATAAACAGGAAGTAAATATTGGAGGAGGATTTCTCTCTTCATACAAGGTGATGAAAATCAAATGGTGATGTGTTCACTTTTTGGTGCCTTAGAGCTTGATCCTCCGTTGCAATTTGTAGCATCCTGGAAAGTGACAACTCGCCTTACAACTCACACTCACTCGCGGTTGAAGTTTGGTATGTTATATTACAATACATTTACCCTGCGTGGAAACCCAGACGCCGCCCAAGCACAGCTCTTCTCACTGAACACCATCTCAATCAGCCTTATATCGTAACTTCAGTTCTTTTGTTTCTTTCCCTTATGTCCATCTCCCTCCTCTTTTTGCTTCAGCCGCTTAAACAGCTCTCTTTTCATCTTCCTATTCATCCCCTCCATTCCTTTTCCAGTCTTAAGATCTATCTCCCCCTTTGTTAGCCTTTCTTCGACTTCGGCTTGAACCCGTGCTTGTTTACGGATTTTGCGGGTGGTATCATTGATCGCCCTTTTAGACAGTTTCTTCTTCTCCTCCACTTTTCTGTCTTCTTTGATTTCGGTGGTGGCGGTGGTGGTGGGCCTAGCTTTGTTGGACTTGAGAGCAGGGGCAGGGGCGGAGGGGACGAGGGACTTCGCGATCTTGCGCGGATCGTCAGTTTCGCGAGGAGGATTGGCCGACAGGTGGGATGAATATCGTTTAGCAGCTCGTTTATGGGCCTGTCGTCAATAGCGAACGATTAACGCAAAGATGGCTGTCAGTATATGCCAGTTCCACAGCACCCATTAGAAAGAGGGGAGAATGGCGAACAAGACTTACACCGGAATCGAGGTGAACTTTCACCATATGTTCATTCTTGAGTATCTTCCCTGGACAGAGAATGCATAAGCTGATCTTTGGCCCAGTCCCAGCTCCAATCTCAGCCTCAGCCTCAGAGCCTGAGTCAGTAGGGATGGAGATGGGAGTGTAGATGGGGATTGTGAGCGCTTCTGAGGGTGTCATGGGGATCGCTATATGGAGGGGTAAATCGATGCGATCGGGAAGGGAAATGAAACTGTGACTTACGTCCATTTTCATCTTCGTCTTCATCACTTCCGTTTTCCTCTTCCTCCTCTGCCTCTTCTTCCTCATAATCACTCCCACTCGTTTCCCCCGCAGTCTCTTCCCCAGTCTCTTCTTCATCGTCCTCCGATTCCTCCTCAGAATCATCGCTCTCTGAATCCATCTCATCCTCACTATCTCCTACCTCATCCCCCATTGCTCGCATCTTGGCTTTCAGCTCGGTGATACCAGCTTCGTCCTCGCGCTGGCGCTTCTTGAGGCGTTTTTCTGTGAGTTTGTACAGAGGCATTTTTTGAATCTAGAAGAGAGGTGACACGTACATGTTTTTTATGATTTGTGGAAATTTCATGTGCAAGGGTGGAGGTTAAATGTCGGACATCGCCGAAAGTGTACCGGTAATTAACACTCTGTCTGGTACAATCAACATACATCATTCATGTCAATCATCCCGGCTTCTTGCTCAATCGCCGCCCACTCCGTCCATCGCTACGAGTACTTCACTTTATTCACTCCGTTATCTGCTTCGAATATGTCGTCGTTCTCTTTTTACTGCTAACAGCCACAGTATCGCCAATACTGTTATGAGGTGTCCATAAATGCATAAAGAAAAGAAAGAAACTATTATAGAATCTGAAAGAATATGTAAAAATCAGCCACGCCACAAACGGTCTCTCTCCGAATCCTCCGTTCGGCCGGGCTCCCATTTTCTCGCTCATCCAACAAATACTACAATTCCCCGGTGGATTGATAGTTCAGACGACACTGCATGATGTTTGAGTGTGGCTTCGTTGGCCCGCTCGGACAATAAGAAAGACGGAAGACGGCACGGAAGCCGGGGTGGGCTACATAGCCATTCGGCGTGCGTGCGTGAGTGACGCACACGCTCACTGCCACGACAGAAATAGATCGTCTTATACGCTATATAAGCTCGCAATCATTGAAATTTCATCGTGTAGAAGAACCTCGTCTCCTCACCGTTTCAATCATATTTATAGCTGATCCCCACGTAAAAGCACGCCCTCTCCAACAAGATGTTCACCCCGAATGCTTTCACCGCTCTCATTGCCCTTTTGTCCACTACTTCCCTTGTATTGGCCACCGATTATAGGTTACTCGTTAATAAACCTTCTTGTCAGACCATAGACCAATTCAGATTCAAGTGAGTCGCGTCTTAGAGGTCTGCGCCCTCCTAAATCACAATCATGATGTCGCCCATCGTACTGCCGCTGAGACCTTCTGTCCCCCATTTCAATCTACGCTAGCTTCGAGACACTATGCCCGGTATTCGAGACCTCTAATACAACAGAATATAAAGGCGGCTTATACTTTTATCCGGGCGACTATCAAGGACAAAACGCCGATAGTAAGCCCCTCATCCATTTTGGTCACGAGAAGCTCACTGTGACGGTTTATACTTGATTTATTGTAGCTCAAGCTCGGGTATTCTGCGTAAGTCTACAATCTCTGCTCCACAGCTTAAATGTGGGAAGCTCGCTGATTCGAGATCTACTAGACATACGTCAACAGCACTGACAATGTCGTCTACTCTGTCACCTCTGAGCTCGTTACCTCACTTGGTGGATCGATCGCCTGAGGGGTGATCATACATTGGTGGTCAGATACTGAAAAAACACAGTACAGGTAGTTTACCTCAGCAGTAGAGACAAGCCGCTTCGTAGCATAATTGGATAAGGGAATGCAAGCTTTTTTTCATTTCCTTCGGGACAACTAGCCATATTTTTTTAGCCTCTGGGAATGTATTGCAGACGTGAGCTCTCTATTCAGACTTGCGGCAACTGATGCCCTCTCAGAATATCCTCCGCCGTAGCTATACTACGTCCCTTGGTAAGTGGAATCTTCTTTAAGCCGCTTAAACTAAGAAATATGTCTCCAGACTCTCGTTCAAACAGGAAAATAAAGCTCTTGTAGTTTCACAGCTCCCTAACCCTTTCATTGTCGTCGGCATCGTCAGTGTCTTTGTTCTTGAAGATCTGTCGCTCCACAAAATTAATACATGATGCATATGTATGATATGGACACTACAGTCTGCCATATCTTTGTAAATATTTTCGAAAGCTGTTCTGTCTTAATTGTTAGGGTAAGGAAGCTCGAAGAATACCTGATTGTCATTGTTGTCGGCACACTCCCAAACCTGAAGCTCCTTCACAATGACATAGGGATTTTGATTAATCTGCCCTGATCCTTCCTTCACGTCGAGGCAGAGGTCTTAAGCATGGCATGTCAGAATCAAAATATTCATAGGAATAAACCACTGCTCACCAGTGGAGTCGAGCTGGATCTTGTCCTGGGCACTATAGTTCCATGTCTGTTTTTGCCCGTTTCCGCAATGGTCGAGGGTTAAACTGGACCCAGAAACAGGGTTATCACCCGCAGAGAGACACATGTCGCCAATCTTGTTTTGGAGAGAGATAGGCCCAATAGAGTCGTTCGTGACGTTCCAGAGCTGCAAAGGGGCCCAGGTAGCTTCATTGGGTTGGCAATAGGCGCTAAACAAAATGAGGGGTCAACATAAAAGCCCTTGCAGAAGGTAGAAGACTCTACATGTTCACAGCCGCACCATAGGCGGCGTAACCGTTGCCGACCATTATACAGAGATCAGAGCGCCCGTAAGCTGGGAGATTGTGACTTAATAAATAAGGGAACAGTAACAGTTAAGTAAGGTACTCACGTCTAATACGACGACCATTGCCGGGAGAAGGATCTTGTACCTCAGTTGCCGCTGATGCAGGTGCCGAAGAGATGAAAGTAGAGGTCAATAACAAGGAGAGGAGCGCGATGATAGCCACCATGATGACGTTGAAAATTATCGGGGTTCGATAGTACCTAGCTCGTTGCTACTGTCCGTGGTAGTTGGAAGAAGTTACTGTTGCTGCAGGACTGGTTCTTGGACAGTAATAAGATGGTCTTTCTGGTTCTATCCGTGACTCCTTATTATACCAATTCTCCTTCATCGCCTCATCGACTTCTGATCTTATGAAAATGACCGGTAACGTTAGTACTGCACCCACAAGAGGTCCTTTGTTTGATATCTGCTGACTTTTACCGGGGGCTAGTGACACAGGAACGATGGATTAGCACTGAAGAGGTAGATGCCAACGACACCGCCCCCGAAGCCGACCGGAAACGGGATACTGGCCGAAGAAGATATGGGTTAGATATGGGTTAAATTGTGAACAAAGCTATGGGGGGGGGGGGGGGGGGGTATGGAGAAAAAAGGGAAGGTGATGAGGAACTCGTGGTATGATGTTGTCATCTATAATTTTTTTCGGGTTTCATAAGGGGCCCGATGATCAATGACTTGTTAAGTTTGTCACCAGGAATCACCGATCACCGCTTTACCGCATCTATGTGTGTCATCGGTTCGCCATTCTTTTCCAACGGGCTTTGTGGAAAAGGAAGAAAAGAAAATTGCCTTGCTACGATGATTTCAATGGGCGGACAATAACACCGTGACTGGCATGGTATGCAAGGCCTATTTTATAGCAAAGGCGTATCCAGCACATGCTTTTGTAATATATCGCGGAGCAGTCGGGAGACAGATAAGGAACAAATCATAAGCGGCTGTCAAAGCGCGCAAAGCATTTTTAGTTGAAGGGGATCTATTATGGTTTGCCCATCCACTGTCACGTCTGATTATCCCCGGCAGAGGGTTTGCCGTTTCTTCTTACCATTCGGCTGTAGTATATCTGCTTCCTCTTTTTTTCGCTAGACCACCCTGCGTGTCCCACTCATATCATTATGAGGACGGCGGAATAAGTCGCCCTTTGGGGAAACGAAAGGCAGATGATGATTTAATGCCCAGGATCACGGCAAAGGGATTAAAAGCAGGTAGGAGAGGGGGAGCGGGCGGAGGTAGTATGCCTTTTTTGAAAATATAGGAAAGTATAGAGTTGGGTATAGTACTCGAGTAGTGAGGAGACTTCAACGTCAGCAGCAGGAGCTATTATGGTTTATGTCATTTGTGCATCATCGATAACGTTAGGGACTACGCAGAAAGTAGGGAGAGACTTAATGAACAACAATGTCCGTGCGACTGCAGGGGAGGGATGGGGGGGCAGGTCAACAAGGCTGAACACTAAAGCTAATAGACATGGATCAAATAGGTACACTGCTGCAACCCGTCGGGTCCTCGGCAAACCATAAGCTTATCCGGACCGTAGGCTTTTCGGGTGAATGATGCCCATATACAGGCCTCAGACATAGGACATATCAACCAAGCAAGTTATGAGGACAGGGGAAGAAATAGCTCAAAAGGATAGTCAAACGAGACCAGACTTAGACGTCATGGGGAGACGTGCCAAAGAGCACCAATTTCATATTTTGCTGAAGCCGAAGGCCCGAGAAGTCAGTACGTAAATAGCCGCGCATCATCACCGATCCTCCCTGTCTATCTCACAAGCCGTTCCACCCGTTTTTACACTAGAGTACTCATGTTTGCTGCATGTCCTATTACGGTAGATGATGGGTTAAGGTCCTCATACGATACGACTAGTGTCCATCTTGATCCATGCTCTTCGTTCATTCCCTCAAACAATTGATCGCAGATCATAAATAAAGGGGGTAAATAAATAAAAAATACCCCAGGCGCCCGGCTTTTCTGTATCGCATGATATCATACCGGCTATCAGGAACCGTCTCCCGAAATGCCGAAATCTTATCGACGAAGCCGTTCTGTTCCTTACAGTTTCAGCAGGGCCGGTTGAATCATAGCTTCATGAACCTTTCGATTTCAGAAAGAAGGGCCTTCCCCTACTTGCGCAATGGCAGTAAAGAATAAAGCAAGAAATGATAATCTTGAGGATTGCTGTCGGCAAATTTCCCTGATAAACTCTTATTTTCAACGGGCAGAAACCAAAAGCATCTGTTGTTGAGTACCACATCTCGATTACTCGTGAGAATTACTTCATGGGTGCGTTTTGGAGATATTCATCAGAATCCTTGAATTAGTACTGTGCATACCTACATCTCGATTTCAGATAATAAAAGTGCTATATTCATTACACTACTACGTTTCACCAGTGAATGACTGTCCATCCTCATCATTCCTAAATATTATCGAATACGTGTTGATTATAACTGTTGGGCTGCTGTTACGAGGCATACAAATTGTGATCTTCAGAGTTTCCAGACTTAGTTACTCCAAGCAGTGCAAGTTCTAGAAGGGGTAGGGCCGGAGGATGTGGAAGAAGGAGCGGGGCCGCTACCGTCGATAATATTCCAAACTAAAATGGGGTTAGTTTTGAATTGGAACAATACATAGGGAAGATGACGAACCTTGGTTGGTGTTATAAGGAGTGCATTGGTAGCTTAAGATGGTTGTCAGTTACCATACATGATAGTTGGAGCAAAAAAAAGGAACACTCACGTCTGGGGCCCGTTGTCGCCCTCATCGAGACATTGGTTGCCGCCGGTGATGGCAATGCGCTGGTCACCAGTCAAAAACCAACTGAAGGGCCTAATAAGCAAGTGCGCAACATTTGAACGCTGGGTACTTACGTCTGCTGGAAAAGGCCAGGGTAAGAAGTCCAGATCTGCAGACACAAGATGTTAGCTAAGCCTAAGGCTAAAGAGGAACGGAGAGACGAACCTTGACACCTTCGTTGTTGTCACTGCCAGTACCAGCATCCAAAGCGAAGTTAGTGCCGTGAAGGATAACACTGCCGGACCCAGGGTTGATATCCCAAGTTTGGGCTTGATCACAGCTTACAGTGACGACTTGAACGCCGTTGCTGTAGTCGTTGCTGTTAGGGGATAGGCATTTGCTGTCTCTGGAGGACTGGATCTTGGCACCAGAGTAGCGTTTGGTGAGAGGGGTAGCAGACACGAGAGCGAGCAAGGGAAGAAAGGTAGCGAAGAACAACATATTTGGGGTGCTGGATGGGCTGGTTGGTGACAGTTAAACAAGCAGTGGAAGATAAGAAGAGAATTCAAAAAGCTTGATGGACGGGGTTCTCTATCTTATTCTGGAGGCTGTCTTTTATACGTTGTTTGCATCGTCCCAAAAATGGGGCTGTGAAGTGGTGGATATACCCTCACATGATATCGTCTTCTCTCTTCCGGCATGTCTCGACACAGCCTCTTGTTCTTGTCGTAACCGGTGACAGAAGGACATACGTAACTTTTAGACTCAAAGAATCAATTAATAGAAGAAACTTTCCGTTGTGCCGGCGGGAGTGTCATGACTACGAAGCCTAAAAATGGAAGCTGTTCATGTCAAAAGAAAGAGTACCCCCGAAGTCAACAGAATCAGATGTAAAAGCAGCTAACATATGAAGGCGATGCCCGCCTCTCAACTCCAGAAGAGATCTTCTAGGGATTCGTAGACATACATGATGGTGGAAGAGCAGAGTGACGAGTGACGAACGACTAGGCTATACACGCTTCAGCCTTGCTTAATATGGATCCTTCCACATTTGCGAGTTGGTGAGTTGCGGGCTGCTGGAAAAGGGAACTCAGCACCGGATACGCATCAGCTCCTGTCCCTTTCTTCCTTTTGATATATGAACCTCTCGCGTCTAGCCCTCGTCGTCACCCCCCAAATACTGCTAGACGAATCTCAAATTAACCATAAGGAGTATTTTGATGACCCTGCCAGATCATGAAGCGGCATTGGAGGTCAGCTGATGATCATTATTTGCTCTTTAATTCGGTCGGGTCAGCGTTGGATGAGTCCGGGCCCGCGTGGTAGCTTTCTAAATAAAAGTATTTCCATCGTCATTTTTTGTATAATGAGTGTTGTGTTGGTAGTACGTATGCAAGTTGACTACTTGCAGCAGGTAGTTCTCGTCCGCTTCCCGGAGAATTCATCTGATATAATCCCCTCTTTTTGCGGTGCAATTCTAACGGAAGTACGTACGTAGACGTGTTCCTTTTTGTCATTCACTAGGGGGAGGAGGAAAGTTGATGGTTCCTCGATTTTAACAATGGAAGGGTCATGGCTGTTCAGTTGGCCGGCACCTGGTGTTGGTGGTGCCTTGGTGGATACTGCGGATAAAACTGCTGATATTCGGCCAATTTTATTGCCCACGTCAGTTGGATGGTAAGTTTTCCTGCTGCACCTGCTTCCCTTCCGTCACCGCTTTACCCTTACCCTGCTGACGGAAGTTTTGGCTCCAGGTCTACTAATAACCATATCTGATGCGGTTTGCGGCGAACTTTTATGATATCATGCTCAGGACATCAAGGACTGGTTCCTCGAAGACCCAATATTGCCCCCGTCTTCGTTATTATCATAGTAATTAAGCAGTTATCAGCTGAGGAGGTGTGACTCGAGCTCAGCTGCTGATACGAGTTTGGCCAGATTATTTTTAGTGCCAAAATGCCGTGCCATGGTCTAATCATGGCAGAGTTGATCAACGACGAATAATATTATGAACTCCCTTGTTCTGTAGCAATTGTTGAGGGAAGGTCTTTCAACTGAATTAGCACTACTCTGTTTTTCATGCTCCCGACCCCGCTGATTATCCTCTGGCTCACCACAGGCTCATGTTGATCGACTCATATCTGCTGATGTATAAGCTGTGTAGCTGTGAAGGTGTGCGAATCCTCGCATTTTCCTGTCTAACCGAGTATATTAATTGATTATTAGGTGTTATTAGACTGTAGTGTCAAGGGTCTAGTATTATGGCCAATCATCCTCCTCCCAAGTAGTGATCTCCCTGCCTTGCCCTCATCCACCTGGACTCTAAAAAGTGGAAGCTACTATGAAAGGGAAACCATTTTAGTACAACGACTGACTGTCGCTCTGAATATTTAAATTTGAGCGTTGAAAACGTAACTAATAAACACTCCATTGCTACTATGTACGCACCACGCTATTCATAATTCTGCCGCTATTTATTCATGCACAATCTTTCAGACCGAAGAGGAGAACGTCCCCCCTCAGGCATGAATTGCGAAGAGAACAGCATACCTCGTAGCCCTTCATTCGCAAAATAGGAGCCGTGGTGGTTTGCACCGTTAGAACTTCCTTAGAAGATGTATGTATGTGTGTGGAAGAAGATGCGGCTCCTTCATGTATATGTCTCCACAACATTGGCATAGACAAAAAGGTACGACGATGGCCGATCATCAATGATGCTGATTTACGCCTGTGAGTTCCCATTAACGGCAGCTTCATACAGGAGTATCTACAGCACGGACGTCGACAGTAACTAATAAGCGGAGATCTGTTATCCACAATTTTTCACAATCGTCCTCCAAGGGTTTGTCTTCCCCATGCTGTTAAAGTCCAATTACGCGTACCCGCAGATCACCCTCAAAGGAAGAAGGATACCATAACTCTTCCCAAATTGCTCAAATCTCTCTCAAAACTCTCTTGCCGCCCTGTCTCTTCCTCCTTTTGTTGTATCTTTTCTGCCTACTCTATATGATATTGAGGGGTATCGTAAACGCCTTGCGTACCTCTCGTGGAGCGATCGGTGTTTGAGTCGGTTATGATGTAGGTACTGCGCGCTTGCGGCAATGAGGACCATTAATGGGGAAATAATAAGAGGTTGTGGTGCGCTCCCCGCTGAGTGGTAAGGAGGATGAATTTCCGTCCACGGACTGGACCAAAATGAAGCCATGGCCAATAAATAATTAGATTATGGAAGCCGACTTCCTTTGAATCAGTTAATGGACTATAATATGGTTCAGTTAACAGCTCTCCAGATGGCTAGAAAAAAGGGATCTCGTTACCGATATCACTTTTCTCGATATGTCCCCCTCTTAGGCCTCGGACCCAGTAATGGCCACTCATCTCGTCGGCGAATGCCTTATCCTTTAGAACGTCTCCCTGCGTTTAAAGCACATCCGAGAGATTTGACTCTTGTTATTTTTGTTCACTGATTGGCACGTGTGGCCAATTGTTGATTTTGGATGGAATGAAAAGTTGATACAGCTTTTGAATCTTGGAAGACATAGTAAACTGAGCGGGTAGATTGACGGAGGGTCGATGCTAACGGATCAGCTAGGCTCTTCGCTGTGGTGTGCTGCTGTTACAGCTCAGAAAGCTTGTAGGGGAATGGACGGATGAGTTGGAAGAATTATATGGAAGATGGTTGGAGGTCTTGGAAGGACGTCACGGGCTTATACTTTCGGCATTATCTTCAGCGGCTTCAAGCAATAATGTGCCGAGATCAATTCCGAAACATAATCGTCTGCAGTCGACGTTGTTTAATACATGAGCCAATGAGGCAAGCATTATGGTATAATAGCCCTGATCCTTGACAATTCATTTGGTCAATTTGATTATTCCGATTTTTTTCTCCATACGATGCCGGATGGTGAGATAATCCCGTCGAGCTGAAAATCCCAGTCCCAGGTGGGAACTCTTTCCCCATGAGGTAATATCTGCGGCTCGAGTGCAATAGCCACTGTGGGCAGATTAGCCATTTTTTTCTTGAATCACATGACCAGATTGCACTTGCAGAACGTACTGAGTAAAGGACGAGGACGCGTGGAGGTGTATGATTGAAGAAAGCGGTCGTAATAGGCTTTACCTCGGCCAAGCTGCGACCTTCGTCAGACTCATGTTTCGTCTTATGTTGAGTGGTAGAAACGCACTCTATTACATTCTTCATCGAATGCGACACCCGGAATGAGGATCAAGTCCATTGGGGGGGCTTTCGGGCTCATAGCTTGGAACTCCATGAGCTTTTATTTTGATCGGGCGAGGCGGAACGCATACGTACCATCCTCCCGGAAAGATTTGTCCATATCTCTCCTCTCTACCCCAGGGTCCACGATCCCCCATCTATCTAGAGGACAATTTTCTAGATCTTGAGTGGAATACAGTCTGAGCATACGCATATCTTGTTCTGCTGATGGGCTGGAGAGCGACGGGGCAGAAGGGTTGTGGGTTCGAGAAGGGGGCGCAGGGATGTATGGGGTGTACAGTGAAGTTCCTAGGCAATCGAAGTAAGATTTGATTTTTAGGACATATAAAGCTGGATGAGCAGTATTACCTCGTTTGAGAAGATGATCTACAATCAAGTCCGTCCGTAATTCACCTTGTGCCATACTGAGATAACACCCAACAGAGTTTGCTTTCTTGAAAAAGTTCTGATCAAGCAGTGTACGGAAGACGTCTCTGGCTGAACTAATGTAAGCTTCTATTAATTATAATGTACATCACTCACACTGCTTATCAATCTCGGAATCACTCATGCCTTTGAGCGTCCGAAGCATGGTTTTGCGCAGTGTTGCTTTGAGGGCGAATGTTACAGCCATTTTGTCTTGTTCTTCTTGTCTCCCAGTGACACTGGGTTCCGGATTGCTCATTAGGCACTCCAAAATGAAAGTGTCAGGAGGGGTAATGGTCCGGTACTGGCCAAGATCTTAGTATCTGTGGACCTTATTGGTTTGTGGAAATAGCATGGTGATGGGGAGATGGGGCCGGAGAGGATTAGAAAGTGATGATGTGGGGACTTGAGGTGCGGCGACTTCCGGTGGTTGAGCTGGATGGAGATGTTTTAGAAGTTAGTGAGTATCTTCTGTTTTTCCGAATTGTTTTTCGTCGAGATTCTTGGCGCAGAGAGTGACGATGGAGCCTCCACCGCTGCCCCGGACGCTCGTGCTAGACTACTATGATTCATGTGAGTAGTACATGGTGGAGCATGTGGCGCCGGCTCACTTCCGCAGACACCAACAACCTGGTCACCCTGCTCACCCGCACCTACGCGGACGCCGACGTGCTGGAAAAACTCGTGGTGGTGAAAGCGGACGAGTACACGTGGTGAGGCCCCGCCCCCTTCTCCAGCCTCTGACCGCTTCTAATGCCGTGTAGGGACGAGTTTCAGCGCCTTGTCCTCCCCAACATCGATTGTGTCATTCTCTCCCCCGGGCCAGGCCGCCCCGATAACCCAGCAGTGAGCGACCTCTCCGTCCTCCGCCTTTATCCCTAACCATCCCGCAGGACATAGGTTTTGCTCTCCAGCTGCTGCGTCTACATCCGCTCCCAATCCTCGGAGTCTGCCTCGGTCATCAAGCGATCGGCGTAGCCTTTGGTGGGAAGGTATCTACCAGGTTGCCCCCATATATGTGACCTTACTAACGCCCTGTAAAGATCATTAACACTCCCAAAATCACCCACGGGCATGTCATTCCTGTCGCTCCGGTACAACCTCCCATTGGGCTCTTCGCCTCTCCTTTGTGGAAAGCTGGTGGTGAAACCCAGTTTGATGTGGTCGTTTACAATAGTTTAACAGTAGACCCGATGAGTATGTCAGATCACTCCTCTTCTAATCGATATACCTTGCTGATATCTCGATATCTCTAGCTCTTCCTCAGGATCTTGAGGTGACAGCATGGTCCATTCCTTCACTTGATCGACCAGCTAGTATCCAAGGACTGAGGCATCGACTGTACCCCATATGGGGTGTACAATACCATCCAGAGGTAAGCTTTCGGTCGTCGAAGTGATACCATCACTTATAACACTTACAGTCAATCTCTTCTACCTGTGGCTCATCGCTACTCGTTTCTTTTTTGGACGAGGTCCACAAAATCAATAATCAACCTAAGTCCTACCCTAACCTTCTTCCCTCGATCGTCTCTTCCTGCGCATATCGTGTTGTCAAGGTTGGATCAAAAACCGCATCCCATGACCCATCACTCACTACGTTAGTCTCTTCATCAAAGCTCGAGAAAGTGAGCAAGGCGTTTGATGGATTGGGCAGAGGTTTAACCACGGAGGATGTATTCCAGCGTCTCGTGAGGGAGCCGCCAAGAAAAATGGAGAAAGCTGTAGCAGAGATATGGCTTGACGGGCAGACAGTAGGTCTTCATAACCCCTCCAAGCAATGGATTTTCATTGACTTTTGCAGCCTACTCGCCCAACTACTTCTTCACTCGCTTCCCCGTCTTTCCTTCTCACATACTCTCTCACCACTCGTACTGTCACACTTCACCGAGCGGGATCCACTCCTAGCATTCTCCCTCTCTCTGAAGATATCACCTTTTGGGAGTGGTTCTCCGCCGGGCAAGAAGCCATAACCCGTAATCTCCATTCTGCCATAGAACCACGAATAAGCGGCTGGAGAGGAGGTTGGGTAGGCTGGTTTGCGTATGAGATGAAGGAGGAGAGCCTTACGGGTTATCGAAGACGGAAAAGGGGAGAGGGCGAGGAAAAGGTAGATGCCTGTTGGGGATGGACGGATCGATTCTTAGAAAGAACCCCCAAGGGAGAATGGGTAGCGAGGGGTGTGGTCAGACAAGATGCAGATCAACTCAGTGGGATCGAAGGTTGTGACATGTTGCGCTGGTTGCAAAAGGAAGGCATCATCCTCGGAACCACCCAGGATGAATGGGAAAACTACGTTCAATCTGTGTCAAACGTCCTCGACGCTAGGGGTGAATCGTTCACATCCTCCCCGTTACCCAGGTTCCATCCCTCCAGCTCAAGCGACGCCTATCAAAAACAAATTGACTCATGTCGCGAGGCCATTCGCCAAGGGGAGAGTTACGAGCTTACCCTCACCACTTCCTTTTCCTCCACCCCTTCATCTTTCGATCCTTTCGCTCTGTACTTGCACCTTCGGAAATTCAACCCCGCCTATTACTCTACCTATATGAGTTTCCCCGCCCTCTCAACCTCTTCATTACATGGCAGCTCAGGAACACAGGGTATCACCATCCTCTCAAGTTCTCCTGAACGGTTCTTGAAAATCAACTCCTCCAGACAAGTGGAGATGATGCCCATCAAGGGAACGAGAGCGAGAGTCAAGGAAGACCAATGTATATGTCGACCTGGCATCGGGTGTGGGGGAGAAAACCCAGGCTCGGTGGAGTGCAAACAGGAAGGGAGAAGGGAGGATGAGCGAAGAGGGAGAGAATTGGTTGAAGATGTCAAAGAACGGGCAGAAAACCTCATGGTCAGTCAAATCCCCTCTTGTCCTCAGCTTTACAAAAGGAAAATACTAATATAAAGTGATTTTGTTGTTCAGATTGTTGATCTTATCCGATCCGATTTACTCTCATGTTGTATCCCGTCAACAGTCACCGTTCCAAAACTTATCGCTCTTGAATCCTATGGGGTGCATAACCTAGTGACAACAGTGCAAGGCACGTTGGCAGATAATGTTGGGAGTGTGGAAGCTGTCAAAAGATGTTTCCCGCCTGGTATGTATCTAGATAAAAACTAGCTTGACAGATTGCTGATCAGGTTCAATGCTATTGATAGGTTCCATGACGGGTGCACCGAAGTTGAGGTCAGTACAGCTTTTGGATGAGTTTGAGAACCATCAGCGAAGGGGCGTATACTCCGGTAAGCTATCAATTCTAACACGTTCTCAGGCAATTGTGTATACTGACATAAACGTCTTGTTATCAGGTGCTTTGGGTTACTTTTCTGTCGATGGAGTCACAGATCTCAGTGTTGTCATTCGTACGATCGTAGTCGAGGATAATCGTATGTTAATCTAGTCTCATATTGGCAAACTTATGTAACGGGACTGACTGAACTCGACCATGAATAGGATTAAGTATCGGGGCTGGAGGTGCCATCACCTGGCTATCGGATAGGGAGAAGGAATGGGATGAGGTGTTGACCAAGGTGAAGTCTGTAGTTGGAAGAATAGAGGATGGAGAATGACATGCTGGCGACGGCATCACATCTAGTTATTTGGGCATTTATGGGTTTATTATCATCGCGTAGGAAGCATGCATGTACCTAAGATGTACGTCCAGTTCGAAAGCGTATCTTAGGTGATAGGAACACCCACTATGAACACTCTTCGTCGGCTCGATTCGGTTTTGAAATTGTGCCAGGATAACGCTTGGGGACCATTCTCCTTGTTCGCTCGACAACTTGTCAGTATCCTTCTCCCATTGTTTTCATTGATAACGATGGACGGAGTCGTATCTCGGAAACGATAAGAATATGTTGCCGTTATCAGTGATAATTGACGAAAAAATCGCCGAAAAACAATTATTATTAAACCGCCCGCCGCTAAAAATGGTGGTGGTCAGTTGTGGGAAAAATCGGCGAAATACTATCTTGTCATGACTGGACGGACTGCTGATTAGTTGACGGTTTGTACGACGACTAAAAATGGCAGCGAAAAACGATATGAGGCCACCAACATTGTCGTAAATTGAGTATTATGAACGGACGGTTCGGTTACATGATGTAAAAGATAAAAGGATTCTCAGCATGCATATTTTTTCCGTCGGGAATCCTGAGTCTCCTCCCTGTTCCCCCCCTCCGCGATGTTGACGACTGACGATCTGCTGCTATAGATTTGTCCATATCCCATGTTGTACCGACACTAGCTGAAGTTAAGTAGATAGGTATCACATTCCGTACCTTGCAGTGTCACATCTAATCCAGGCAAGTTGAACCATCCTTTGCACGATACCTAGTACCTAACACTAGGACCAGCCCGAAGATTTTCGGTCAATCATACACAAATTTGGTTATCACCACCATCTCTGTTACCCACACTATATTCTCTTCAACCCCTTCAGGTGCTGAGGTAAGTGTCGGGTCAAAGCTTGAAGAAATCGAAGAGGAAGTATCTTTGTAGTTTAGGGTCCGGACTGATTGGCTTCGAGATTCTGCCGACGTCGATGTTGAAACGCCGTTGTCAGTTTCGGAGCAGAACGTGCCAGAATCGACGAGGGGGGATGATGGAGGGGAGGAGGAAGAAGAAGAAGACTCTGTCGATTTGAGAGTATCGTTATTTTTCAGCCAAGCGAGGAGGTAACAGTCGTTCATCGCGGTATCGTATGTGTAGACTACATCATCTCCCCAGGGATTGAACAATGCCACCCTAAACGGCCGAACGTCAATATAACGTATATCGACCATCTATGAGGTAGATGCGCTTACATCTTGGTTCCATTCACTGCGATTGATGTATTCAGAACTGCATAAGCATGGCCCCCTACAAGATCTACCGCGCCGGTAGGTAAGGTCTGGAGTACCACCGGTGTTTTCGTCCCCTTGTTCAGCACTTCCCAAGCTTCATCCCCCAGATCTCCCTTGAACTTCCACGCCGCCTCTTTTCCCGTCAAAATCTGCAACGCATTGGTTACTCCTACAGGATTAAGCGAACCATTTGTCGACGGAAGTGTACCAGAATACACGGCAGCAGAATCGTATGCACCCGGCCACCATGCAGTAGAGGTATCTTCGTTATCGTTGTTTATCAGTTGGGAATGGTATGTCACAGGGACGACTTGGGCAGTAAGGGAAGCGTCATCGGTGAAGATGGTGACTCTGACGTCGGTGACGCTCTGATCGGATGAGCTAGAGTAAGCGAATTTAGATTTGACGAAAAAAGGTGAAATCGTGGTGATTGCTGCCATAGATGAGAGCCAGCCACAATCTCCTTCATCTGTTATAAGGCTGTGAGTAAGACGAGTTATGAATACTGACGATGGAGCGTATAACGGAGGAGGCTCACGTTGTCCAATATCATCCCTGCTCGGCATCCCGCTCGCTCCAAAAAGAGGCGCACCATCACGCTTCCAGACGGTCGGCGGATGTGACAGTGTAGGTATTGCTTGCGTCCATGTCAAAGCTGCTTATAGTCATAAGTCATCCCACTGATCGGATAGCTTTTGAAAAACGTCATTCAAATAGAAAAGATAAGGGGAACGTACCATGAGAGAATAGAAGAGTGATAAAGAACGTATTGATCATCTTGACAAGGTGTGTTATATGGCCAGGGTGTCCCTCGTCCGCCAGGTAGCTTTTGATAGGGTATGATGAAAGGAAATTAATTCTTGAGTTGAAGACATAGCCTGCTCAAAAGATCGCTCAAGGGTGATTCATATACTAGCTTCCGGCCTCTGTTATCAGCAGTCAGTTTGGAAGGAGACCACAAAGGAAGCCCATCCTTGGCTGGATTATTACCCACTTTGGGAAGATTCTGAAAATCAGTTCCTTTTGGCACTTGTAATTGTCCCCTTCGTGAACTCATCCAACTGGGGGTACAAGGGGAGTTGAAAAGGTTTTCATGCTCCTTTCATACATGCTTAATTTCATGCGCGTCAATATGGGTCGGTCAGTGCAATGGCGTTCTACAGGAAACATAAAAAACAGGCAAGCTTTTTCAATAATCAGTCTTCAACTTTGGGACGATCCATAATTTTCCACCGTAGTCGTGCTTGACGACGAATTCAATAGATGACAACAAAGTCATCTAGAATACCTTTGCCTTGAAGGGGGGATTTGCCCATTGTTTGTCCACTAGATATCATGCACTCGTGGATACGTGACTGTCTACCACCACGAAAGGCCAAAAGCAAGGATCTGGTGATGTTCATTTTGTTGGTTGCCAATATTCTGTCGTCAGGTCGTCGCCAGGTCAATGGCCCTATCTGCTTTCAGCTCTGCATAATATACCTACAAAATCATGCAATAATAAACCTTTTTAAGTGAGTACCCAATAAACGGCACTCTACTCAAACTTTCTCAACCAACTCAACACATCTTCACAAAGCACCGCCTGAGCCTCCTTTTCGTTTACATCGTGCGATGCCCCTTTAATAATGCGCCATTCCAGTTTTCCATTAGCGGCATCTGCCCACTTCGGAAGAAGGTCTTCTGGGCGTGCAACGATCCATTCGGCATCTTTTTCAGAGAAGAGAGCTAACGCTGGGGCAGTGAGTGCACCAAAGGAGGTAGAGAGGGAATGGACATATGGCTGGGTGGGCTCGAGAGGGATGTCGGCGGAGAAATAGTCATCGTCGCCACTACATACAGTTTAGCTTTGCAAATTTGATGTATAAAGAAGAGTTGGTAGAGGATGACTGACCCAACGCCCATCAGACTCCAGAGCCTATACGCCGTCATCTTCATCTCGACCCCTCCAAATCCTGCCTTCTTGCAAAACTCGTCCGGCATGATTTCATGCCCCCTTCCCTTTTTGACCATCTCCTCTGCTAAGGAAAGGTAGTCGCAGTATGGCTTATCTTTGGCACAGACTTCTCTGTCAGAGACAGGCGCTTGCATGATCCCGCCGTCGACGTGGTAGGCCGGGTCGTTATTGATGGAAGAGGAGAGGTAGTGCATGACGTTTTGGGAGCCTGTCGAGTGACCCATGATAATAACTTTGGATAAGCCTGTACCATGTCAGAGAGTGCAGCTGGGGTGCAAAGAAACAGCAAGTAGTTACCGCCGGTCGTCTTCAAGTACTTGACCAAGGCCTGCATTTCTTCTCGATCCCGGTCCAAGCTACCTGTGCCGTAGCCACCGTATGCTGAGCTCCAGTGGAATTGAATCCTTGGACCATTAGCCTTCTTCCATTTCTCCTGACCTGCTTACAGTTTCCACCCGGCTTTTCCTAGGGCATCGCTCAAGGGATAAGTGAAGGGCACTGCGCCGAGGCCGTTTGTGAGACCGCCGATGAAGACGACAGCGCGGGTGGCTGTGAGGTCACCGGAAGTGAAAACTGGATAGAAGAAGGGCCCGCAGGGGATGGTGGTGAGCTGGCCTTGGAGTGACATGCCTTGTGTTTTTTGGTGGAGATGTTGATGCTTGTGCAGTATCAGATAAGGGTGGTTGTCGCGCCAGCTGAGATTGGCGTGCGTGGTGTGGCTGTTCCTGGCGGCGATACCCGGCGGGTGGACGTTTTTTTCTGTTGTTGTGGTTGTTCATGTCTTCTCGACGATGCTCGCTGTGTGCTACAGTGCGCTTCCTCTCCCCCACGATGCCGCCTCGAACTGCACGCCTGTTTGCAATTCTCCGCTCTCTCCGTCCGGTCCACGCCGCCCCCTACCTCGCTGCGGCAGTGGGGGGCACCCTCCTGTACGCGGGGGCCGAATCAGTCAGGCTTGGGCGGTGGGAGAACCCGCTTCTCGTGCACGCCCACTCGCACCCCCAGCCTGTCTTCCGGGTTGATCCCGAGACCTCAATCGAGTTCCCCCTCTCGCTTCCCCTCGCCACTCCCTCTCCGACCCTTACCCTCGTCGGACTCGGCGTACGCAAAGTCTCGTTCCTGAAAATCAAGGTCTACAGCGCCGGCTTCTACTTGCAAGACGGCGCGACCAGGTGTCTCCACCATATTCCCGGATGGGCCGTGAGTCCATGTATCCCTGCTCCCCTCTCTCTGTCGCCATACGTTGACCTTCATCCCCGATCCAGACGTTCACCGCCCAGCATCTCCTCACTGCCCCTTCCCCTTCTCCCGCCGGCGAGACTGCCGCCCCGCAACTTTCCGGCGAAGCCCTTATGGCCAACTTGCTCGACCAGCGTATCGCATGTGCCGTTCGGATCGGTATGTCATTCTCTTCATCCCTTTGCGTCTCTAAGCAAACATGCAGGGCGACTGACATCGTAATAGTCCCTAACAGGAACACCGATTTCGGCGTACGTCTCTCTCCTCTATTCTGGAAATTCCGCTGACACATAGCCGCCCAATAGCATCTTCGGGACGCCTTCACCCGAGCCTTGATCGGTCGACAGAAACTTGAACGAGCCAAGGGCGCTCTCTCAGAAGCGGATGAAGTTGTATGGCAGACCCTTTTATGCACTCTCGCGACTTCTGCGCCTATGCGGTTCTTGATACCTCAAAGCTGATTATATATTTTGACAGAGAATCACCGAAGCCATCCAGACCCTTAAGACGTTCTTCCCTGCTCAAACAGTTCACAAGGGTAAATCCGTCACACTCCTTCGTCCTCCTGAAGGGGGCATCGTAGTTGAATTCGAAGTAGGTCGTCCTTCCCTGTTCTTCCAGTTCCCTTTTTTTTTCGCAAAAGCCCATGCTCTTTCTTTCACATCATTAGCATTTGATCAGTAATACTGATGTGCCATCTCTCGGGTAGGGTACAATCCTCGGTAAACTCAACGACCCCTGGATCGGCAAGCAACTCATTTTGACTTACTTTGCGGATAACGGAGCTGTTTCTGACAAGGTACGTCGCACCTTTTTTTATCCTCTCAGAAAGCGTCGATGAAGGCCAGCGCTGCTGAGAAGGAGAAATTGTAATGTTTGATGTGTGGAAAATGCAATGGCTGATTTGCGGTCCGGTCTCACAGTTGAAGGAAGACGTCGCAAAGGGATTGGAAGGGTTCACCAACAAGCAACGTGCTGGGGGACAGTAAATTCGTCGTGGGGTTCGCCTTTCGGATTTGACAACCCTGTCCCCATTTTCATCCTCTTCCCTCTCTCTACATTATCATGGCATGCGACCCGCCAGTATCTTTCAATCATCGCCTTCTCACGCCGTCAAGATCAGTAACGGTTTTACTGCGTAATTTGCGGCTGTCATACGATAAAATCATGCTTATCAGCCATTATACATCTCATATCTATCACTCTTTTTCTTTAGATCATGTAAAAACAACACTAGAAAGACATGCAGGAACAACTGTTTTCGCTCATTTCACACTCGTGTATATCTTTTCTCGTAGGACCCTCTTTCTCTAATCGCTCATGGTTTCTCTGATCGCTTATGACCTTCTAAGGCCATCAATGTTACTTGCAATCCATAATCTGCTTCCCGCGCTCATGTGAATGGCTAACCGTGCTTAAGACATGTTAGTCTCTGTCCCACCCTTGGGAGCTTCGGGTTCATCCGGATATCGTGGTCTTGTGCTCTCGATATCATCTAGATTGGACATTGGTAGTCAGTTTTTCTGTAGTCTGCGACGACAAAAATGGTGTGGCAGAAGTAAAGAGAAAAGATCAAGAGCAGTTAGAGAAACCGGGACTCACCCAAAAACGACAAGTACGCCCACTCAACCGCCTCGGCCGCCCAATAGAAATCACAGTGCTCACTATCCTCCAGCTTTGTCACCTTGATCACCTTCACATCCTTCTCCTTCTCCTTCAGCCTCTCCAACAACGGATCGGCAAAAACCAAAAAATCCCTTCCACCATGGTATATTGACAGTGCAGGGAAACGCTTGTCGAACCATCGTGGGAGGGAGTCATCCAAAGTGCATTTACGGTCGGCAAAACCGCCTTTGCCGCACCACCAGAAGATGGAGGCGGAGGAGACGGGGGTAGGTGTAAAGCGGAACATTTTCGTTTTGCGCCGATGAAGCCTATATATACAAGTTTGATTAGTTCCTTCAGGCTAGTGGGATTACATAGTCATTTCCCCACGCACCAGTTGGTATCCGTCCAGCTGAACAAAAACGCAAACATAATGTAACCCAGCGACGCAAACATACTCGGCGGAGCATAGTCGTATGCCCACCTCATTAGCGGTATGAAATCGAGTACACCGAAAAACCTTTTCCACGTCGGCCAATCCATCTTGTTTAGCGTTGTGAATGGGAACCCGGTAGTGAGAGTCCCCGCATACACGGCGGGGGCGAGCGCGATGAATACAGAAAGCTTTGAGCCGAGGGAGGGGCACATTCCGAGGGAGAGAGAGATGAACGCGAGACCGTTGCCTTGAGAATGGCCGATGAATGCAATCTTGTCGTACCCAGTTTCTCGACAGACGTGTTCAACGAGCGCAGGGAGGTCGTACATTGCAAGTTCTCTAATCGTCCAGTCTTGTACAGGTCAGCTTTAATCACAAACTGTTTAGACTTACCCCAGAATCTCGGGTCGTTCCGGCTGAAGGTTCGGTGGCCCATATCGAACACTCCTCTTGTATTTCCAAGATAGACCTGATACTTCCCCTCTCTGGCTAACCAGAACGCAAGAGATCGGTCTTCAGATGTGACAAATGACCCCGAGGATTGAAATAGACCGTGAAGGATAAGGACGGGGAAACCGCCTCGACCGTCAGAGTGTGTTTGGGCGTCGGGATCGATAACACGGTGCATCCTATCGGTTAGCGCAGGTTTCAAAAGGTAAACTCACTTTAAATAATAGCCATCTTCCGTCTCCACAGTCTGATGCTCAATGTCCATCCCCACTTGCTTTGCATAAAACGCGGGATCTTTACTGACCGTCTTTCCCTCCTTTTTCCAATATTCCTCATCATCCCATGGAAACTTCCTTGGTCTCTCTGGCCAAATCCATTTTGGTAAACATTTTGCCACTTCCGCAGCAACCGCCCACAGCACGACAAGAACAAGAAAGTAGGTCGATAATATAATTGACGTAGTTTGGATGAACAGCAAATTGAGTTTTGCCCAGAGTGAAAGAGGAGCGGGAGACATAGGCGAATACGTTGATAATGATGGAGGCGGGAAGGTCGGCCGGGTGAGGTGTTGTGAGGGAGTCGTCGACCGGTCTATAAATATTCGCCTCAAGATACCTCTGTTTGAAGCGGTAGACGCGGCAGAGGAAGCACGCGACAGGCTTGGCCGTAATGGGATTGGTGCCAAAAGAGGCACATCTTCTGCTCTCGAATATACATCCTCGTCCACTTCATATTCTGGCGTCTTGACCTCTCCGCCTCTCACTGCTCGGGCCTGGGCGGCAGCAGTTTGGCAGTTGGGCAGACTCATTGCTGCTCGTGCTGGGGCATCCAGCAATGTTGAAGGGGGACTTCGTACGAGCGAGGGGATTTCTGAGGGCACAGACCGGGATGGATGGGGATTCAAAGAGGTTGTTTGGGCTTGACTCGCGGTTTTCAAAGGGGACGGTGGATACCCTGTGTCTTCGTCGCGTTTCTCGCTGAGATACTTATTAGGTATTAATGCAGCGTCACCAGACAGCGGAGCGCCTTCTGTAGGTGTAAGTGGTGATCGAGACTTGGTGATAGGACTGGGAGCGATGAGGGCTGCTGTTGCGTTGAGAAAAGATGTTGGAGAAGGAATTAGGGATGTCATTTTGCTGAGGTGCAGGGTTAGCGGGGCCGCGCTTTGAGAATGCCGTAATGTTGTTTATCCCACGGTTGAACCAGTACTGGTTGTTTACTTACTGCGATAAGTTATGTCAAAAAAGAAGGCAAAAGTAGCGGGATGGCTCAGGCGGAGATACCAATGATGTATGATAATTTCCCACCCGATGCTTGCTGCACTTCGGAGCTATGCAGGGGCATCGACTGTGAGGGACGAGACCTCACCACTTGTTCGAAATCAGGATTGACTGCCAGCGACAAATAGAAGAGTTACTTGGTGTCTTGCAGTGCTTTAGGAGACTGCTAGATCCCTTGCCCCTGCTCAATATTGGTCGAGCGTTAGAGGAAGAAAAGAAGAAGAAATAGAGTTTCGTGTTAAAAAGTATCTATCGCACTGCTGCGTCGTGGTTATAAAGAGCAACCGGCGTAGTGAGCACAAAAGACGTGCCGGGATGTCTGTCGTTCCCAATGGCACAGTCTGTGTAAGGGTGGCCCAACGGTTGGAGGTGATAATGGTGATGAGAAGGATGATGGAATTTTGAATGTGTTTGGTGGGGAAAACGTCTTACGATGCGGATGTTTTTTGGGTTTGGAAATGGAGAAATATGGGAATAGGCACAAGGAGTGCGACATCCCTTCATCCGCCTTTTAATTCCCTTTCATCATCAGTGTGAGTCCCTGACTATGTATCCTGAGCGGGATCAGTGGCCTGTAAAAGCGCAAAAAGCTTTTCTTTCCGGTTGTTCAGATACAGGGTTGCGACGCCCTCCTATGGTCTATTATGACGGCATGGGCAATGGAGCGGCAACAGCAGCACCATAATTTATCTAATCTCATCAGACAACAACACATCATGATGTACTACTACAGATTCTGGACTGCCATACAGAGTGCACATTTCCAGCCCATAAGCAAGCGATGCTGCTTCATGCATCGTGCGTCCTGCTGACCCCACCGTACACCAACAACGGTCACGTCGGCATTGAGGACGTCGGGCCTTCAACCACAAAAACATGATTGAACAACACTTTATCTGACCTCATCATGTCTCATGCAGCTTACTGCCTCAGTTTCTCTTTTGAAAACCCTTACAATCTTATCTCTAAGTATTTAAATAGCTGCCTCCTCTTCCAAGGATGACACTTTACCTGACAAAAATATTCAGTAGCTGTATTTTAAATGTGCAAACTCATCCAGAGAATGACTGGGCGGGCGTCTCTCTGCTTTGTATCCTTCCCAAGCCCTCCCCTCTTCCCTTCTCTAAAGGGAGACCTATCCTTTTGAAGCTTTCTCTCTCATCACTTGGGTAAATTTCCGAGTATTTCTTACAATTACGATATACATCCTAAGTTTTCTCAAAATTCTTACCGACACAGCGCAGCATTCTCCGCTTCTCGCTCCCCTCCACCATTGCTCCCTCCACCACTGTTTCCTCCGCCGTCTCCCCTATCAGTGGGCTCTCTCCATACGGCTTCCCCAACTTGAATTACACTGCCAATTAAAAACGCCCAACTTCCCCAAAACGTTGCAAGATCAGATTCATACTCCACTCCCGAAGCGGAAGAGTAGCCAAGTGCACCGCATAGGGTAAAACCGATGGCTCCAATCAGGTTCCAGAAAGCAACTTCAAGTAAAAGTTAGCGGGTTAGCAAGGGGGAAAACATTGGGAAGACATACCCCACCAACCGATATCTGTGATGTTTGGTAACCACCAATGTTTTTGAACTTCAATCATGAGGATGAGGGAGGATACAATGAAGCCTGAGCCGCCGACAACTGTTTGATTTAGCTTTTGTCGACCAACCAAGAGATGTAGCACACCTTGAGGGGTCCAAAAAAAGACATCAACGATAGCGGTAGATCCTCCCCCTGAGGCATACCCTGGAATTACACCTGGCAAACCGGTCCTATTGCTGGTCAGTCTCATGTATACAATGCAGTTTGTCCATTTACAAGGTTGAAACCCAGAACACAGTTGCTGCAAAAAGCTGGATGATTGCCTAAGATGTACTGTCAGCTTTAAGAGTCTTAATCGAATAGACTCACAGCCATGTATCCCATATCATGCCACATAGGTCTTCCCCACCATATAAACTTCTTTGCGCCTCTCGTTATTCCGTCTTTTATTTCCTGCTGAGACTTTCGAAGGTTGGGGCTAGCATATGTGAGCTCATTAGATGGTTTCATTAGGGTTGAAGAATCCATAGTTGCATAATGAGGAGTATGTCTTCGGTGAGATAATAATTGTCCAATAGCTGTACCAAAGTTGATTTCTCGTCCTCTAACAACCCTTCAGCCTCACTTTCCATCAGCAGGACGCATCAGACTCACCGATCTAAAGCCTCTATGACCATCAGATACGAGCCTAGCTCAAATATCGTCCCTCCGATAAACGCCGTGGCTGATGCAGTACGTGAAACTGTGTCTGTATCTAATCTTGGTCTAAGTAATGGAAGCCACACGAGGAATGCTGCGTGGCGTTAGCTTTTCGCTACCGACAAGTCGTAGGTACATACCATTTATGACCCATACGGCGGATCCTAGAGTAAACGACACCGCAACCCAAAAGCTCACGTCCGCCTTGAAGTGAGGACGAAGCCTGATATCCTCTGTTCTCCGTATCCTTGCAACAGCCATCTGTTCCATTTGCTCCACGGTTACCTTCTTCTCTTTGCTCTTGTCGTCTTCAACTTGACCTTTTTCTTCTTCAGGCTTCTCATGCCTCACATAGTGGATGTTGGCCTGTTTTGGGGCATATCTGCCTTTTCGTGCTCTTCTCGATGACCAGCTTCCGGCTTTTGCTCCAGTTTGGGAGTCAGTGAATGAAAGGTTTGTAGGGGTGAAAAAGGGATGGGGCGAGCGGTGGGAATGGAGGATGTACGAAGAGTGAGGCTGTATCTGGTGGCGTTCTGTGTAACTCATGAGGACCGCCAGTTTTATAGCTGTTTGATATGTACATCGCCATCAAGGCTGAATGTTGATGTCTATTTACAGCGCTACTCAAAAGTCACAGCGTCATGACGCACTGCGGTATGTTGCCCATCATGCACGCCCTCATCTATAAATTAGCTTCCGGGTTGTTCTACCTGATTTGGCTAATTACGTAAGGTCGTCACAGAAGAATCAAGGAAGGAGACGGATGCGACCAAGGTGTATTTGCCCGCCCATATGTGGGATCGAGAGCATATAGGCTTGCATCAGCGAGTTCCTATGCATATCCTTCCCAGCTGCAGGCCACGTGTCATGATCCTTCATGTCATCCGTGGTTCGGCGCATCTCACACCGCTCCCATTCCCACACCCCACACCCCACACGGCGCACTGGCCTCTCTCAAACCCGCATTGGCCTTTCCCAAACCCGCACCGAGACATCCTTTCGCCATTGCTGACACCCCACTGCCTCTTTTCATCTGTGTTCTATGCTTTTACAAATCCAATAGATAATCTTTCTAATTCGCAGCGCTCTTCTCAGTCACCAACACGATGATACGCCTCAACATCCCTTTGTTCGCATTCACCACCACACTCATCATCGCCCTCTTGCCAAACGCTGCAGCCCAAACTTGCAACACTACCAACCTATGCCCATCTGCAGCACCTTGCTGTTCAGAGTACGGGTACTGTGGAACAGGCAGCTACTGTTTGGGAGGTTGCGAGCCGCTATGTAAGTCAAAATAGCATATCTATGAGTGATGATGTAGCTCACAGGAAACAGACTCCCACGAAGTCACTTCATGCCGGCCAAATCCTATCTGTACCTCCTTCAAGACAGAATTTACTGACCTTAGCAGAGTTCAACTGAATGCATCTCTATACGACGGTAATGCCACAGCGTACGATTGGGTCGGTGAGTACGAACGAAAATGTCTGCTTAAGGCTGTGCTAAAACCTGTCAGTTAATACGGGATCCCTGGTCGCTTCATCGGATAATGATGGAGCTCGTCTTATCCTAACCCAGAACAACACTGGCTCCAAGATATCTAGTACCCGTTACATCCACTACGGAACTATCGACTTTACTTTGCAGACGTCAAAATGGGCCGGTGTGGTGACAGCAGCAATCACAATGTCTGATGTCAAGGATGAAATAGATTGGGAATGGCCTGGGTCTAATACCGATATGGTGCAAACAAACTATTGGTTCTTGGGTGTCGCAAACTGTGAGCAGCAAATGCCGAAATAATTAGCTGATTAATAGACTCGGCGACGGAGGGTGCTTCCAGCTCGGTGTCTTCCGATACAGCTACCAACTTTCACACCTACACTGTAGGTATTGATGGAGTAACGTAGCGTTCGACTGACTCAATGACAGATTGACTGGCAAGAGAGTTACATCAGTTGGAGTATTGATGGGTTACTGGTCCGTACAGTCAGGAAGATAGATACCATTTCTGAAGACGGGACACAATAGTAAGCCAAGCGTCTCACTCACCTCATAACAAAGCAGTATAGAACAAATACTTGTAGATCTGACATTCATGCAGTAAATTCCCCTCCACTCCATCTCGTGTTCAAATCTCCATTTGGCCCGCCGGCACGGACGACAATGCCCAGGGCACTATCGACTGGGCGGGGGGCTACATCGATTGGACAAACAGTGACTACCTGTTCAACGGGTATTTCTGGAACACCATCAAGAGTGTCAATATCAGCTGCGCATATGACACTGCTTCTTCTGGGGCGACGGGTTGGGCTTACTCTGGTAATGATACTTCAGGGATACCGGTGAGTCCAACAATCTCATTCCGTTTCCCTATTATTCCTGCCTCGTTCAGCCAAGGCGACGAGGAACAAGGAAACTCAACGAGAGATGTTGACGCTTTGTCGTATATCCCAGATTGTGACCATTACGAATGCGTCAACTCTGATCTCTGCCGGAAGGAAGAGGATTGTAGAAGTTCAGACCAATAGTCGGGCGATCGGTGGGGTGGGCCTGCTTGTCATCAGTGGCTTTGCATTTTTCGGAGGGGTAGCTCTCTTTTAATCTTCTATGTCAGATGGCAACTGTACAGTTTGAGAATTATGTATCTTTTGCCATCGCGATCAGTGACATTTGATTCAAGATGGATATGAGATTTACCAAATTAGATTGATATGGGCCATTCATTATTAATCTGCTGGCTGCTCGGAAAAAAGGGATCCATAAATATATGAGAACGGCAAGAAGAGGGTGAGCCTAAACTTTATATAAATATACTACATGCCGTATATGATGCCTCACCTTTACAGCCTCGCGCTCCTTCCCCCATTCAACTAAAAGAAAAGATGAATGCACCATGTGACTGGAATATTGATTAGTTTGTTTAGTTCGATAGTGATGTTGTTCTAAATAGTCAATTTGAAATGAATATAAAAATACACTGCTGGATCTTCTTCTTCCAGCAGGCTTCTTCTTTCGTCGATGATCAAACCTCACATCATGCTTCGACGACCCTGGAAAAGCGGTGAGCAACGCAAGGATCAAAAAAAGTCTACAACTGAGAGCTCTAATGGGCCGTCGGTAATGGAATAACCGATCAAAAAATTAGCGATGCGTTCGCTTAAATAAAAGTAAAGATCTAATCCAACTCCACGCGGTGATAGATAACGTTGTGCCAAGCTGGTGCCTGGCATCAAGTGACATGTTTATAGTGGACTTTTGCCCAGCGTGCGCTCACCAGCCGGCGGGAATACCGACGTGTCGAAACTATTGTTCACGCTATTTTACTTTAAACCTCTTCCTGGAATCAGGTACATGGGTTGTAATGATAATTGCTGTTGGTCTTCCTTTCCTGAGCGGTCAGATCTGGCCCCGCGAAATTATAAGCCATGGTCAGCAGGTAGCCAGCTCGCCAACGCAAAATGTTGGAAAATAAAGTATAGAGCAAAAGCCCTTTTCTGCCGCAGAAAAAGGGGAATGAAGACTCGTCAATTTTTCTGCCCCATTTCTGCCATCACTTTATATTCGCAATTACAAGTATCAAGGCATGAGTATCGAGCGCGCCGATTGTTCGTTGCCCTATGAGAAGTCATCAGCGGAGAAGGACTCTGGGCCTCACGTCTACCAAGGCGAAGCGATTGTCTACCCCAACGATGGAAGTGAGAATGTCATTCCAAGAGAAGAGGAGACTCATAGGGCTTTGTCACCTCGACAACTGTCAATGATTGCCCTCGGGGGTGCCATTGGTGAGTGATCGACCGAAGCCATGCCCGAGAGAAGAGGTGGCTTACCAAAGGGTAGGGACGGGTTTGGTTATTGGATCCGGCACGAGTCTTGCCAGGTCAGGCCCAGCCAGCTTATTCATCTCGTATGTGGTCATGGGTACAGTCTGCTGTGGCGTGATGGTGCGTTTTGGGCGTCCTGAGTGCTATCTTTCGACTTACAGTGCTGATTCGTTGCTAGATGGCCCTAGGTGAAATGTCAACAAAGTATCCATCTAAAAAGGGTTTTGCTGGTCACGCCACTCGATGTGTCGATCCCGCTTTCGGCTTTTGTACTGCCCTTGTCTATCTTTGTAAAGTTTGTTGATCTCGTTCGTACTACGCAGATCGTCGCAACTGACTAGAAAACTTCCAGTACCTTATCATTTCCCCTAACCAGATTGTCGCTGGTTCCCTCGTCATCCGTTATTGGAATGACTCCATCAACGGCGCCGCCTGGGTAACTATTTTTATCGTATTCGTCATTGCCATCAACTGTCTCGGTGTCAAGTGGTTTGGCGAGATTGAGTTTTGGTTATCCTTCACCAAGATCATCACGCTCACTGGCTTGATCTTGTTGGCACTCATAATTGACCTTGGAGGAGTGCCAGGACAAGAAAGGATTGGATTTAGGTACTGGGAGCACGGGAGGGCATTTAAAGCGTACAAGGCGACGGGTGATTTGGGAAAGTTTCTGGGATTTGTGAATGCTTTGGTTTTGGCGCTTTTTGCGTACATAGGTACCGAATTGATTGGTGTCACTGTTGGCGAGGCAAAGGTAAACAGTCCCTCGAATTTGTTCTTGCAAAATGGCAGCTGATTGTACGCTTAGAACCCACGAAAAACTGTCCCCTCTGCTATTCGTAAAACTTTTCTCCGTATCATTTTCTTCTATGTCCTCTCCTCACTCCTAGTCGGTATGATCGTTGATTCTTCCTCGCCTTTGCTTGCCCAAGCTGCGAAGAAGGGTACCTCGGGTGGTGCTAGCGCATCTCCTTTCGTTGTCGCTATTGAGTCTGCGGGTATCAAGGTTCTGCCCGCTATAATAAACGCTTGGTAAGTTTTCCTGCCCATCTTCTCGAGACATTACCCACGCCCAGTCACAGCATCTTGATTTTCACCATCTCCGCCGCCAACTCTGATCAGTACATTGCCTCTCGAACACTCTACGGTATGGCCAAGGACGGAAGTATGCCCCGCATTTTTACCAAGTGTACTAGCCGAGGTGTCCCCTGGGTAGCTTTCATTTTTACCGCCATGTTCATGGGTTTGGCGTATCTTGTTGCCAGCAGCGATGCGCTTTCTGTATTCAATTACTTTGTCAACTCTGTCACAATCTTTGGTGGACTTACTTGGGTAAGAGTGGCTAGATAGCATGGAAAGATACGGAATTGACGTACTTTAGATCTCCATCCTCTCTTCCCACGTTGCCTTCATGCGCGGAATGAAAGCCCAAGGCATCTCACGAGACTCTCTTCCTTACAAGTCTCCTTTTCAGCCATACTTCACCTACTGCTCCTTATTTCTTACCTGTCTCGTTTGCTTCTTCAAGGGCTTTGACGGTTTTATGCCTTGGGACTACAAGTCATTCATCACCAATTACATCGGTATCCCGATCTATGTCTTTGCTTATATTGGTTTCAAGGGTAAGTGCTGAGGATAGGTAACGATAGTTAGTCCTTGACGAATCTATCTAGTGATCCGAAAAACTAAGGCGGTCAAGATGTGGGAGATGGACCTTACTACTGGCGCTCGAGAGTTCCACGATCTGAATGAAGAAACGGAAGAAGAGCAACAATACAAGTCGATGTCATTCAAGCAGAAAGTAATCTATCAAATCAAAAACTGGTAAAAATACTTGTCATTTTGAAGGGTTAGTCAAAATCTGTTAGCATAGGATAGGAAGTCTTGTAAATAAGTACAGCATAACCTTGATGTAAACATATTATTTGCGAGACACCATATATCTGCCATTCGCGTAATTTGACAATGCTTGGATACAAGTAGCGCGAGCCACTCGAACTCAAGTATCTTTCGTCAATTAATAAGGTCTTCTAATTGGAGAAGACCACAAATGCGGTGCATCCACAGCACGAGATATACCTACGCATCCTTAATGGGCCCAGTGGGATGCAAATTATATTGCGTAATGGCCAGTGAAGTCAGCCGGTTGGAGTGAAGAGCTGATTGGGGCCTTGCCCTTTGCTGCAGTGATGCTGCTAGAAAGAGAAGAGAAGATAGGATCTTGCTGTTAGGCTGGTGTATCCCGAAGGTGTGACGCAGAAGGTGTCAGGATGGAGTATAGTTACGGTCGACTTATACATACAAAAAGATGATGTGAAGCAGTGGAAAAGTTGATTGATATATGCATCGAGAGGTTGGTTTTACGTATTTATCCAGAACACGTAACTAAGAACCTAAAGATTAAATATCTTCTTCCTCAACGGAGTTACCAGTTCATATGACGTAGAGTCTCACGACGAGCTTGAGATCGGGATAAATTAGACTTCCTAGGACCCCAGGTCAATCGGGATTGGGGAGCCTCTTCTCATTTCAAGCTGTAAGCTTACGTAAGAACTATTTCTTTCGTTGTTGCATTTTGTGTGCGTTTGGCATCATGGTTTTGGCATTTGGTAGGCTTCACACAAGCCCCTCGACGGACGTCGGCCAAGTCACCTGGCATCTGCTCCACCATATTACGTATTTGTCGCATCCGGCATCTGACATCTGGCATCTTCTTCTGCCGGCTGCAGGCGGAAGCCTCTTCCAGAAATTTCGTACGCAAGTCAGCTGCCCGGAATAATAAACACGTGGTTATAAACCCAGGGGAGAGTTTATTCACCTCTAATAAAGAGGCGACTTTTTACTCCGTCCGAGACCTCATCACCCGTCTTCACCCGTCCCCCGTCGTGTTGATTGACCAGTCCGCCGGCTCAATAAAAATGATTTTTAAATATACATAATCCATTCTCGTCTTCCTATTCCTCCTGTCTCCTGAATCATCGGTGGGTCTTCTGGTCAACTGAGTTCAACTGTCCCAAAAAAAGATAAGAGAGAAAACATAAATAAATTGGAAACGAATTTATAGCGTTACTAATATAATTATTATGATGGATACGTGCTGCATGATGCTGACTGTTCCATACTACTGCGATATAACTTGAGCATCAAATCATCATTTAGCTCCTTTCCTTCTGTTTACTTGTTCCTCTTCTGAAACATAAAAAATCGCTGCCGCACATTATGACATTCTATTCCAGTTATAGCCGATCATCATATCAACTTTGAGAATGTCCGAAGTGCGTATATTCAAGAGGAACAAGTAAACAGAAGGAAAGGAGCTAATTAATAAAATCATTTATTTATCGTTTTGGGTTGTAGAGTTATTTAGTAGTAAATTACCACACCTCGAGGAAGATAATAATAATAGCGATGAAAGAAAAGGAGGAAAGGAGGGAAAAACCATGGTGGCAAGCAAACATCAGCTGCGCAACAGAATACAAAATACAAGTACGATACAGCATATAGCATGTATCAGCTCACTCAAGGCTCAGAGCCCACAAGGGCCGAAAGCGAAGGAGGAGAAAGAAGAGCAACAAAGAAGAAAAGCAAACCTGACTGAATGGCCTGGATCATGATTCCTGGAGCGGCGGGTCAGAACTCAAGATTAGTTCCTGTCTTTTTGTGCCGTACAGTCTGGTATCCGTCTCTATCCTATGTATCATAATGCGCGATATGCTTGTCTACATACCCGCCCACACCATCATGCTCAGTCCTCACGCACTATTTAGTAGATACTTTATTACCGGTATACGCGTAACCGCTTCGCTACTGCCCGCCAAGAACTGTTCCTGATTACCCCGGTTATAACTCCGAACCCTCTGATGGTCTTCGGACTCCACAGATTACCCCGGGGGGCGTATACTGGGGGGCCATCTGGGGAAATCCGGGGCAATAAACGTTTGGCTAATCATAATAGATGGAGGAAAAATCAAACAGGGAACAGCGAGCAAAGCCGTAACAATGACTGGTGAAAGAGCTTGTTTCAGGAGTATAAGAGTATAAGAGAAAAGGAAAGAATGTCTTCCAAAGCCCTCGCCTCTTCTCATCGCTCTTCTACACTCTTCGAATTTCGAGTCTTCCCCAGATTTCTGGTATTTAATATCTAATATCTGTACTTCCAATCAAGTCCCACGGCCGGTCGTCATGTCCACCAACGATCATTTGACGGCAACAGACATCAAGAGAGATGACGAATGGCACGAGAACGAAGCCGGTATCGACAACGAGAAGGCTGCTACAATTGAGCTTGCCGCACAGTATGTGCCAGGGTCGGAGGCAGAGAAGAAACTTTTGAGGAAGATTGACAAGAGAATCATTCCTACGATTTGGGGTCTATATACCCTCTCTTACCTTGATAGGGCCAATGTAGGGTAAGTGATGGCAAATTACGGCCAAAAGGCGAATGTTCCCTAATCAGGTCCAACAGAAATGCCAAAACTGGTGGGCTGGAAGAGGATTTCAATTTAACCTCCCAGCAGTACTCTATTGTCCTCCTCGTAGGTCTTTATATCCTGTTACCAGAACAAGAAGACAGTAAACTGACAGCCATGGCAGGTCTTCTTTATCTCCTACGTGTTATTTGAGATTCCCTCAAACCTTTTTATCGCGCGAGTTCGTCCATCACTCTATCTTAGTGGTCTTTGTATTCTTTGGGGTGGCATTGCCGCTTGCATGGCTGCCACAAAGAACTACAGCCAGCTTGCCGGAGTTCGTTTCGCCCTTGGTGTAGTCGAGGCTGGTTTTGCCCCTGGTGTGGCCTTCTACTTGTCTTCGTAAGTGAAGATTGTGAGGATTTCCTAGTAGCCGATCGGCTGACGATTCAATAGCTGGTACAAACGCTACGAGCTTGCCAGTCGATACTCCCTCTATTATACCGCTACGGCTATATCTGGTGCTTTTTCTGGCCTTTTAGCCGGTGTCATTGTGAGTACATATGTACCAACATCTGTTACATCGCTTATTTTGTATATTAGACGGAGAATCTCGACGGAGCTCGAGGACTGAGAGGTTGGCAATGGCTCTTCGTTAGTGGAACTATGCGGCAGCAAAAGTATGTGCTAATCAATCATCATAGATTATTGAAGGTTGCGGTTCTTCATTCCTTGGTTTCTTTACTTGGTTCATCATGCCTGACTGGCCTTCCACCACCAGATTCCTGTCACCAGACGAGCGTGTGCTAGCAGCACAGCGACTTGCTCACGATGGCTTGGGCAACACTGCAGGTGCTCAAGGACATGTCGGACATTGGGACGCTTTGAAAATGGCTGTCGTGGACTGGAGGACCTGGATGTTTACAGCCCTGTATATGCTTTGTACAGGTGCACAGACAATCCAATACTTCGTTCCTACACTCATTGGTGCCCGTAAGTAGAACCATAATTCTTATCGGTGTCGTTCAGATTAATAACTCTCATGACAGTCGGCTGGACCGGATACCTTGGCCAGTACCGAACTATTCCTCTCTATGCGTGCGCCTTGTAGGTTTTTCTTTCGCTTCAAATAAAAAGGCAAGCAGACTGAACAAAGGACCTGTTTCTAGCCTTTTCATCCTTGTCTTCTGCTGGGGAGCCGATTACTTCAGGGCAAAACCCCTATTTATCACCATTGCGGCTTCAATGGGTACTGTCTTCTTCATCGTTGTGACTTGTGTCACCCAGCACATGGTGCAATATGTTTTCCTTATTTTGGCATTTGGCTGTGTGTACGCGCTCCCACCTCTCGTGAGTTCAAACTTGGCAATATAAGCCAGCGCTAACTGTGCGAAGATTTTAACATGGGTACCAAACATCTTATCACATCCCGCCGAAAAGCGTGGTGTCGCCATCGCCCTCGTCAATGCGCTGGGTAATAGCGCTTCAATCTATGGAGTCTTCCTGTGGCCTTCTAGCGACAAGCCCCGATACATCCCTGGTTTCTCTGCTACTACTATATTCATGGCACTCATCGTAGTGCTCTCTCAGGTCATGTTCTGGCTTGTGAAGAAATATCCAATTGAAGCACCTGACGCGGACAAGGTTATACAAGAAGAGTTCGCAAAGCAGAGGGGCCATGGCAAGGTTGACATTGCTTGATCCTTTTTGTCTAATACAAGTTTGTACTCAGTAGGGAATCGTGAGGGATATGGTTAGTCCATTGTGATGATTGCATATTTGTTTTGCTAAACTATAAAGTCTGTAAAGGAAACGATGAATTCCTGGTATCTTTTGTCTGCTGAAAACAATTAGTGGACCTTTCCCTTTCTGTCTGTCTTCAGCCTTCAAGCATAATGCCAGTGTCTTACTACTGCCTTCGGGCTTTCTTCTTCTCATCACTGACTCGCTAGTTGCTGGTTGTTCCGGCGGCTGGCGGGGTATCCTTCTTCCTCTAATGACATACAATGTAATAATGTCTTAAGAGTTGCTATTGTTAAGCGAGACAGTCCTTCCACATATGTTCATGCAGCTATTATTATTAGTTATACAGCCGGTCTCCGTTCGTGATAGAAAGTTTGTCTGATCTTCTGTTGAATCAATCGGGTTCTTGGCGATTCGATTTTTTTTAATCATGTCGGTGTTGGCCGACGCCGGAATACAAAAAAAAAACAACGGCAGGGCGGGCGAAAGTATCATCATCGGTGAAAACAGTACGAGTTAACAGTCAATTTTTATATACAATTATCACAGTGGAAGGAATAACAAACAGATGTTATTCATCCATTTTCTTGCCACCAAAGCTCCATCAGTCGCATAATGTCTCCGACTCGCAGACATTCGCAGATATCCCCTCGTTCTCATCCCCCCCTCTCCCCGACTCTGTCGAGAACAACAACTCGTCCCCGCCCTGTGCCCCCTCCCAATCCCCCAGAGCCTCCTCTAACGCTACTCCATCCGTCACAGTCGTATCCCACTTCTCCTGATGAATTTAGGCGCTCATACGAAGGCTTTGACAGCACTGGGACGAAGCGGTCGTGGATATGGAATATCGGTAGGGGTATGCGCAAAGATGTTGTCAATCGGTTGCCCTGGTATTGGAGTGATTGGGTCGATGCTTGGAATTATAGGGTCATACCTTCTACCTGGGTAAGGATGATATGTGCTAGCTATGAAATAAGTTGATTAGTATCCACAGTTCATTTTCTTTGCAAATGTATATAGGTCGGCTTCTTTAAGATTTCAGAAGTCTATCTAACAACCTCATTAGGTTCTGCCAGGTCTGGCATTTTCACTAGATCTCATTGTAAGACCAAACGACAGCCTGTTGAAGCTGCAAATTATGCTCACCGGAATCCATCACATCCCTAATAGGAAACAACTGGACAGTATGGCGTCCAAGAAGTATTGCTCGCATCTGTAAGAATTTCTCCGTCGCCTGGCCTTGTAATCTTGCTGACACAGGGATTTGGGACCTTGTAGTTTATGGCGGCGTTTATGGCGTCGTTTTTTGGGGGTCAACCACTACTGATCTCTGGGGTCACTGGTCCCATCACAGTCTTCAACAAGACCATATATGACATATTTGAAAGGAACAAAACAGATGGGCCCAATTATCTTCACTTCGTTGGATGGGTTTATCTCTGGGCTGCCATATTTCACTGGGTTGCTGCCATCCTTAATGGTATGAGCATTGCTGTCTAAAGTCTCATGGAACTGATCTGGAAGGATGCAGCTGTTCAGGGTCTCAAGTATGTCACGAAATTCTCCTGCGAAACATTCGGATTTTATGTATCTGCCGTCTATGTGCAATATGGAATCCAAGTCGTAACACGCCAATTTAGACAAACCTCAACAACGAGTGCTTTTCTCGGCATTATGTGAGCTACCAATACCTTTCACAGCTATGCAACGCTAAGGAGCAACTTACAGCCTTGCCCTTATAACACTCGTTCTACCTCATTACTTCAACGCTCTCGCTAGGTCCGGCTACGTCAATAAGCAATTTCGGAGGTTCTGCGCAGATTATGGGATGCCAATCACAATCATAGCCATTACAGGTCTAGCGTACTGGGGGAGATTTGATCAGTACGTCTTTTATCGCCCTTGATCTTCTCATGTCCATACTTATTGAACGGACATTTGCGGCAGATACGTCTTGGAAGATGGCATGACTTTGCCCACGACTGCTTCATCATTTAAGCCCGCTGGAGAAAGAGCCTGGCTAGTACGCTTTTGGCAGTTGGAGGGGAAGTGGGTCGGTGTCGCATTTCCGTTCGGTCTAGTGCTCTTTATTCTGTTCTATTTCGACGCAAATGTATCGGTGAGTGTCGCCATCCTTCTTGTACAGTGCTGATATATGTCGTATCAGTCATTGATTGCACAAGGTTCAGAATATCCTTTGAAGAAACCTGCGGCATTCCATTGGGACTTCTTCATACTCGGTATCACGACTTTCATTGCAGGATTACTTGGTATTCCTGCTCCTAACGGTGAGTCAAGTTTTATTCGAGAACTGCTTTTCCTGGATAATGAGCTGCTGCCTGTAGGTCTAATTCCTCAAGCGCCCCTGCATACAGCTTCATTAGTCATTATGGGCTACGAGGACGCCTCTAGTGCGTCTTCCGTTGTTACTCTCCAGACTAGAGAAGAAGGGAACCAGGCTGTCCAGCTTGATAATATGGAAGGTGGCGGAGTGAAAAACAACAATGCCAGAGGATATGATGGTCAATCGACAAGACAAAGGCGTATGAGCAATGGGATTAACGAGCGGAAAATGGATAAGAGAAGAGAAATTCCTGTGGCCGTGGTCGAGCAACGGGTATCTAATCTGGCTCAAGGATGCCTCTGTAGGTTTCATTACATCCAGGTGCCTCGGGGGGAAACTGACAATGTGTAGGCCTTATTCTCATGACCAAGCCTTTCGAACACGTTTTGGGACTTATCCCAAAAGGCGTCTTAGCTGGCCTATTCGTAAGTGTAGTTTTGCGTATATCCTGCTCTTACTGAAAACATATTAGTGGTATATGGGCTCCGACGCTCTCCTGTCTTCCGGAGTGACTGCTAAAATGCTGTATCTGGTGCGGGATCGACGCGCAACGTCACCTTCAGAGCCCTTGCGTCGCGTACGGAAAAGTAGAATAATAATATTTACCGTGATTGAACTGATAGGTTTTGGCGCTACATTCGCTATCACACAAGTGAGTGATCAAGTGCATCCCGTCGATAGATGAACATGTTCTCTAACAGCCGCATTACAGACCATTGCAGCAATTGGTTTTCCCGTTATTATCATGCTACTTGTCCCGCTGAGGTGGTTTTTAGTTCCCCGGCTTGGATTTACTGAAGAAGAGCTGGGAATCCTGGATGGCGCCGTTGCTAGTGAATTCGTGAGTTGTTGGTTGGTATTGGAATACAATGCTTTAATTCCTACTGATGCTATATCAGACTATGGAATCTGTTGGGGGATCTCGTTGAGGAAGTAAATAGGTGTTTAATGGATCAGTTGAAGAAGAATTGAAATCTAGAGTAGCAATCTAGCAAGATCGAGTCTATGTCTTGAGAATATAAAGACTTAATTAAAACTTATCGCTCTTCGGGTTGCTGCAGATTGTAACGCATTCTGACGCCAAGACCATTCCGGACGACTCTGTCACTAAATATAGCTAATAACAGCCATGCATAGGGGATGGATGAGTCTGAAATCTAACAAGGACAAGAGAGAAAAAACCAATAAAAACCTGTTCGTAGAGGCCCCCCTAGATCCCAACCTGCATTCATCAGCGGGGTGCCAATTGGATACAAAGACTGCTTACCTCGTTTTGCAACAAAAAGCCTACTCTTCTCTGGCTCTTTGGCGCTGTCCTTCCACCAGTTGTCCTCATTTCTTGACACACAAAGCTATCAGGGGGGCCTGCCCAATCTTCCAAAATGTAGTTTCCACCCTCATGAGCCGATTCATCCTCATGGGGGCCACCAAACAAGTCGAAAGCCAATTGAGTGTGGGAAACACCACCATAAGTGGTAATACATCGGGGATTAATAAGGATCCGGGCGGGAGTGAAAGCAGAGTTGGGGACAAGGAACGCAGACGCAGGAAGTTCCTGAGGCGTGAGAGGTTCAGGAGCGTTATTTGAGGCCTCTTCGTTCATAGCGTCAAGATCGGTACCAGAATCCTCATCCTCTCCAGGTGAGGCGATAGGCTCAGGTTCAGGTTCAGCATCAGGCTGAGCTTCACGTTTCTCGATCTTCTCAGCGTGGGGAGGGATCACAGCCCTCTTGTGACCGCTGTATTTGTGGCCCTTTCGTTTGCTACCATCCTTCAAGCCGCCCTTTGCTGCATCGGTCCACAAGTCTCGGCAGAACCACATCTGTGTGGAGTCCATGCAGGACATTTCAGGGTCCCATTTAGGAGTTTCTTGCGCAATAGAGATATTGTGGGCAGATGAAGAAGCACGATAATGGATATTGCGGTAATAGGATTGCTCGGGATCCACTATGTGGGTACCAGATTCACAGCAGAAACTTTGGAACGGGAGGTGGTGGGAGAATCGTTCGGTACCAGCTTTGTCTCTTGGAGGACCGGCCTCGGGCTTGGAATTAGATTTGGCTGCCCGGAAGAGATTTCCCTCAATGTCTCTAGTTCTCCATCTACATGGCAATCAGCTACATTCCGGGTTTGTTGGGCGGGGGGTTTGATACTTACCGGTCTGAGAAGATGAAGAAGCCATTGTGCTCCGCCCAATCCATACCACAGACCATGGCGGCATTGTTGAGTTGACTGACCCTCAAGCTCTCTAACACGTCATTAGGGCAGGTGAAACCTTTCAACCAGATGACTCTGTGGAACTTGATGCTTCTCTTCTTCCAGAGCTCATGCAAGGGCTCGAGAGCCAAATTCCTTGCTTCAGCTTCTTCAAGAGGGTAGTATGCGGCAGAAGGGTCCACCGTCATGGGAGGTACACGCCTGATGCGGAAGGCAATGCCAAGAATAGTCATGACAGCTTCGCAGAGGTCAGAGAGAGTAGGGGTAGAGTCCGTAGAGGCGTGGTCAAGCATTGACACAAATATATTTCGAGTACCAAGACGGCGCGCGAGTTGGACAATAATGGCAAGCTGGTCCACTAGGAAATGATCGGCGGAGTGAATGACAATCGCAATATAGTACAGATGATCCTTGGCTGCAAGATCTTCATACCGATCTTCCCTTGTGTTTTGACCAAATGGTCTGACCAGGGTGGGACAGGCTGAAGCTACCCATCCGTGGAACTGAAGCAGTTCGTCAATGACTGACCGCATCACTTGAGTATCAAGGTGGGCTGAGCTTTTCCCGGTGATGAAGGGCTTTTGGTACCTGTTCCAAAAGTCCAACATCCCTTCTTTGACCTCTTCATCAAGCATCGACGTGCGGTCATCTCTGCCCAATCTGGACTGTAAGAACTGGTATTTCGATACGTCCAGGTACTTGTCCGTCGAGTATACACGCTCTAAAACACCATGGGACTGGATTTCTTCAGGTGAGTTGGATGATGAGAAAAGCGCCCTGAGGATGAAAAGACCCAAGATTGCGAGAGCTACACGAATGGCAAGCCGCTGCGTCTGAGGGGCGACGGTTAAGGGGAAAGACTGAGGGGGCATATCGGTGATGGATGCGGGCTTTAGGATGTGCCGCCGAGGAGCGGAGGGGAGAGACAGAAGAGAGATAGGCGCAGACTGTTGGGGAAAAATGAGAGATTGAAACAGATCTGGCAAGAATTATGCTGCGACGTGTCGTCGCGTCGAGCCGGAAGAGATTGAGCGACCCTGATAATTTTCTACGGCATTTTTTGCGATATCAGCCTCACATTCAAGGCTCTACTGTATGTACCATCATCAACAAAGTCTTCGGACATTGAACAACGACATATGATGACATAAAATTGCCCAGAAATACATATGTCATTGGTATTAAGAAGCCAGCGCCTCCAAAGTAAAGAATGACCCCAGCCAGCACGCTATCGTCCAGCGACAACGCGTTAAGGAACGTTTGAACAAGGCTATAAGCAAAGTAAGGAGGATGGTATAATGGCCCCGCAGGTAAGACACGAGAGATCGAGATAGTACAGAGTCAGGGCTCAATGTCTGTCGAAGTGAGCAATTCTGGAGCGACGGATGTGGCGTTTCTGACCAGCGATGTTGCTACGCTTCTTGCGCTTGCAAGTTTTTTTGCCTGTGGTACTTGTTAGCAATGGCTTGATACACAGTGCATACCAAAAGGCCTACCGGTGGCAACAGCAGAGCTGACGCTGACATTGGAAGATGGAGAACTTGTAGCGGAAATGCTAACAGCGAGGGCACCCGAGGAAGTAGAGTCTGACGCATCGGAAGGCGCAACAGATGACGAGGAAGAGGAGGAAGACATTCCGCTCTTGGCGGCAGCAGATGCCCCATTGACCACGCCAGTTCTACATGGGCGATTAGCCTGCCTTTTTCATTCGGAGCTGTTCAGGACTCACGTGTAACCACCAGGGTAAACGGCGATGCCAGGAAATTCCCAGTTAATCAACAGGCCCTGCCACTCGTCTTCCCAGATGTTGTGGTGCCACTCATAGTCGTCGTAAGAGAAACAGCCAGGGAACTTGCAAGTTAGAGTAGGGAGCGTGGTGCCGGAAGATTCAAGAGTGATCTCGATACCGATAGGATAATGCTGAGGGGATGACACAAGATCGGGGGTGGGCCCTGTACTGTTGTGAAGGGCGATGAGCTCGTGTCGAACGAGATATGCGCCTGTGCAAGTAAGTAAGCATGGGTGTCAGTAAGCAGAGATAGGATATGCTTACCAGAGGGAAGGTCCGTGGGGAGCCTGAATGTCCATTGACGGTTAAGTGACTCGGTCAAAATCTCAGTAGGCCACTTTTGAGTGTCGGCATCATAATTGTGCTGAGCTATGCAAAACCAGTTCAGTGTGGTCGCGTCAACTTGGCTGCAACTGTCGTCGGGGCACTTGGCCATCCACTCGCCAATAGGCTACGGAAAACATGAAGGTCAGCTCAACCTGTTGAACGGCACTTCTGAAGCCTTACCCCGGGATGACCTTCGAAGGGCCAATCGGGACCCCACTGGACGATGACTTGGTCACCGGCTTTGGCAGGGATGGTTCCAACGGGACTCATGCTATCAAACCTTTGGCAAACCTCATAACCACCTGTAGCAATGGATTTACTAAAGATGTCGGCAAATCCAAGATCGAGCCTATCGGTTTTTCTCTAAGGGAGAAATCATCAGCGAGGGCGCCTTGTATGTTCATCACTACCGATCTGCGAGCCGTGGCGACGTACCGTGTACTTTTGCTCAGGAAGCGCGCCCCAGACTGGGTCTAAAGAGTCAAGCCTTTGTTAGTGTGTGGAGAAGGAGATGGCTGGGTGGGATAACAACTGACCGGACTCGCGGTAGAGGGCAATGTAGTAGTCATCAAGAGTCCAAGCGGGGTATTGCGGGCCTGTACCGATCTGGACCCAGGAAACCTGGCCGTGGGCGGCGACCAAGACGGGGCAGAGGAGGGCGAGGACGGGGAAGAGCATGGCGGGAAAAGAGCGTGGTCTCTGTCAAAGAGTTGGGAGTCGCCGGGGGTGCACGCCGGGGCTCCCATCCTCCAACTTATATCCAGAGAAATCCCTCGCCGCCAAGACTCGCGTACAAGGCACACACCATCGCGCGTTTCACTTATCATCAATCCCCGGCCATCATTCTCTTGGCGTCACTCCATTCACCTCCACCGTCTAGAATTACATAGATGCATGCCTCTCTAACCACGTCCGCCACACTCTATACCTCGGGCTCAGGCTCAAGGTCCCCAAAAGGCCGACTACGGAAATAAGACTCCTCGAACCAGTGCACACGCACAAATCCGTCTTCAGCACCTGACGCGTAGGCCCGTCCTTGAGGATGCACCGAGAGGGTGTTGATGGGACCGCTGCACAAAGTCAGTATGCTCTGAAGATGCGCACGGAAGGCGAAGTAGAACTTACAAGTGACCCTTTACACGGCCAACCTCTTCCTCAAACAACTTGTGGAAGAACCTGGACTCGAATTTACCCGCTCGCTGAGAGGTGGTTGTTACATTCATCGCATCTTGACCGCCGCCGAGAATGATCTGGAACGATACTGAGCAAGATGATCTATCCAAAGGGAGTCTGGTAACACTTACGTATGGTCGATCAGGGGTGATGACCGCGCTGTTCACGGGAGTCTCTGTGGTGTAGACCTTCATAACCTCAAGGGTTTCAATGTCCCACAACTACGAGTCACATCACAATCAGCGACAACTCTGCAATCCTTACGATTCCCACTCACTCTCGCCGTTTTGTCTTTACTGGCTGTGATGAAATAAGTCCCGTCGGGGCTCAGTTGTATGTCGGAAATCAATGCAGAGTGCTCATCCTCAACGGCCTGCACCTCCTCTCCAGTCTTAACATCGTACTTGGCAATCTTTCCAGACTCGTGGCCGGTGATAATATAATCAGACAAAGGAGCCCAGATGGCAACGGTGGCACGAGACCCGCTGAGGCGCATTTCAGTGATAGGGGTGGTGGATTCTGCACGTGCGTCAGCAATAGCAAAAGAAAAGAAAAACCAAGGGTAGGTAGACGAACGGGATCTGGG
>NC_006670.1:1570700-1600700 GCF_000091045.1 Cryptococcus deneoformans JEC21
TCAAGGACGGAGAGATCCTCGCCAGGGTTGACTATGCTAGCGTTGTAAGTTATGTTACCTGGCCAATACCAAGCATTAGTCTGTCGCTGACTTCCCTGTCTTTGCAACACTCAGGATCCCACAATGCGAGGTTGGATAAACGAGGGCCGTTCCTACATGCCACCAGTGGAAATTGGGGCAGCAATGCGAGCAAATGGTCTCGGCACTGTCATTGCCTCCAAAGCTAAGGATTTCAAGGCTGGTGACAAGGTAAGACGTTGTTCCCGGCGAATGTTTCGAGCCTGTTGACCACGAGCTTAGGTGCTTGGCCTTTTGAACTGGCAAGAGTATTACGTTGGCCCCACTGAAGGCCTTACAAAAAGAGAGTGGGTAATATACTTAGTTCTTATGGTGAGCGCTGATGAAATCACCAGGACGCCTGAGGGAGCTAGGGACGTTGACCACCTTGGTCTTTTCGGCATGACCGGTTTAACCGCCTACTTTGTGAGTATTGAAATCCTTGACATTTGTAATTTTTCTAAAAGTAGCATACTCATGTTTGCGCTCCTAGGGTATGATCGAAGTTGGCAAGGTTAAGGATGGAGATCATGTCGTTATCTCTGGTGCCGCTGGCGCAGTCGGTCTAGTCAGTTATGTTTCAGTTACCCATTAAGTCATTGTTAATAGGCCGACTTAAATTACGATCATAGGTCGCAACACAAATCGCTCTAGCCCACCCCAATTGCAAGGTTACCGTCATTGCCGGCTCGAAAGAAAAGCTTGATTATCTGAAGAAGCTCGGAGCTCATAACGCCCTCAACTACAAAGATGATGACTTCAAGGAACAATTCAAGAAAGTTGGTCTCATTGACGTCTACTTTGACAACGGTGAGTCACATCACTCAAGGTCCAAAATTGCCAATAACACTTCTCAGTCGGCGGTAAAATCCTCGACATGGCCCTTGCCCAGCTCAACCCATTCGCCCGAATCGTTGCATGCGGTGCTATTTCCCAGTACAAGTGAGTACTACCATGATGACCCAAAAAACTGGTGTCTAATTCATTGTCATCAGTGCCACCGTCCCCGACCCCATCTATAACTATTTCAACATCATTTCCATGAAGGCCACTATGCGAGGATTCATTGTTTTCCAATTCGCTGACCGCTTTCCGGAGGGTATTAAGTATCTTTCCGACCTTGTCAAGAAGGGCAAGATGGAGTTCAACTATCATATCATTGATGGGTTGGACAGTTGCGTGCAGGCGTTGAGGGAGATGTTTGAGGGGAAAAACCTGGGCAAAACCGTTGTTCGAGTTTCAAACGAAGCTGCCAAAGGCAGTAAGCTCTAAAATATAGGAAGCTGGTGTCTGTTTGGTTCAGTCTCGATGCACCAGTAGGGCGCAGTATATATCATCAGTATGAATAAATTGGATAAAGCCCTTTCGAATATTTCGCATATCAGCGCATGGCGCATCGATCCTTCATTCGATGCAACCAATCGCATCGATTCATGTCCCTTTCGACGTATCTGCGAGCACTGTGGAAGGCTTTATGGTAATGACCATCCCAATTCATAGAGTGAGTGGCTTCCAATATTTATCTGAACTGTCGAGGATTGTTGTGCCGAACTTCATGTGGTCCGGTGTGCCATTATTATTGTCACGTGCCATCTCGCTGCATATCGGGCCACTCCGATATCCGTCTGGGGCTCTGGGCATAATAGCGAGTATGATTACGTATTATCGGAATCGTTGTTGTCACTTTGTAAACCGCCATTCTTTCCGTCGTGTCCATAGCATCTAATAGTACTTGCAGCCGCCCTGCCCCCAATGGACCCTCACCAGATACCCACACCCAATACTGCTGACCCAGGTCACTCATCCATCACCTTTTCTTCCGAGCCATATCCTCCAGAACACACTCCGACCTTCACCGTCCCAGCAGCGCCCCCTGCGTCATTCGCTTCTGCAGATGCTGGTCCGTCTCCTCGAATTTCTGCCGAACAAATTGGTGCAGAATTATCTGGATATTCGTATCAAAATACAGGGGACGCAAATGGGTTAGCACGAGGGCGAGGTAGGGGCCGGGGAAGAGGCAGGGGAAGAGGATCTCGAGGCGGCCGAGGATCAAGAGGTGCTCGAGGCGGGATGCGGGCTTCTACTAGGTTATCTGAAAGAAATGCGTCTGGGAGTGGAGGAGTTGCAAAGCTTAAGCTTTCATTCAAATCTGGTGGGGTGACAGAAGCCTCTGGTGGAAGAATGTCAAGTTTTTTGGGCGAGTATGATCGAGAATTGGACGAAAATCCAGAAGAGCCGCTGTGCTTTGAAGAGCAATTCATCTTGAGGGTCCCGAAAGATGTTGCCGAAGGAAAAAATGGCGTTACGGGGTTGAGGGATATGGTCAAAGGCAAGGGCAAAGGTCTGGACGGTGTTGAATTCAAATTTCTAGGTGGGTTTCGTTGCATGAACACGCTGTTTGCGAAAAGGTAACGTGTAAACTATTAGATCCCCGTAGAGCGGCCTTCAAAGTCAACAATATGACATATGCTGCTAAACTCGTCGACCTTCCCAATATCATTGAAGCCCAAAAGACTTTCGATAGCCGACATTTGTTCAAGATTGCCGACATCTCTCAGATGCTAATTGTTGAAAATCCTGTGGCAGACGAGGCGTCCATAACGGAAAAACCGTTAAAGATAGATGAATACATTTGGCCGCACGGTATAACACCTCCAATGAAGCATGTCAGGAAGAGGAGATTCAGGAAGAGAATGAGTAGACTAGCGATTGAAGTCGTCGAAGAGTCGGTTGAGGATCTGCTGAAGAAAGATGATGAAGCAGAGGATACTGCTTTCGGTAAGCTATTTCATGAGCTCATTCCCTTTACATCCCGCTTACACAAGACAAACTCAGACTTGATAGAGGTTCATCAGGACCCAGATATTGATGATCAGTACTATATCGACTATGACCCTAATGGAACTTGGCAAAATTACAATCAAGGGGACATGGGGTCGGAGTATGGTGGCTCAGAAATGTACGATGATCCTGGATCAGTTGCGCCGTCGCAGATGGAGGACTGGGGAGAAGGGGGGACGGATTGGGGTACAGAAATGGGCGATGAAGGTGAAGGAGACTACGAAAGAGGGGAAGAAGACGATGGGGATGATGGCACTCTCGATCAGTACGCTTTTCAAAATGTGCACACGAAATTTGCTGACCAATGAATCTACAGAGAGCTTGCAGCTGCTCTTATGGAGGGCACAGGTGGTGTAAGTTTAGTATCCTCTGACATCCTTTTCGTGGGAAATTCTAATAATCGACCACGCATAGTCTGAATTCACGGGTATATCCGAGGATGATGGAGCCACAAGCGGATCTGAAGATGATGACGATGATGACGAAGGTGATAAATCAGAATATGACGAGGAGACCTTGGAGAAAAGAGCGAAGATCAAGCAATTTACAAGCGAGATCAAGGCCCTGGAAGCAGTCATTGATAAGAAACGTGCTGGTTTCACAGGTGGTAATCCTATTATGGTCGTACGTATAGGTTACATGAGCTTTCTTTCGGTCGACTAATTTATTTTTTCCAACTACCTAGAAACGTTTCGAAGAAACAATCGCCGGACTTCAAGCCGATGTCACTGCCAAAATTGGCGCAAGACAGGCCCTTGTCGATGAACTTGGAAAAGCTGAAGAGGGTGCCACAGTGGAAGCTGCCAATCAGAAAGAAAAGGCTGCTGAAGTTACCGCTGTAGGGGAGGGTGCCGAGCACAGGGACGTCAAAGAGTCTACCGTCACAACTGAGACTCCGATGGATGTCGATCTTGATGAAGGTGGAGATGGCTATAGCGAAGCTCCAACGCCTGTAGCAGTTAAAGATGGTGAACAGGCTTCCTCGCCACATTATTCAGATGGGGACGACCTGTTTGGCGATGATGATGACGATGAAAACGCGGAGGCTGTCCAAGTTCATCATGGCGAAGGAGGTGTGGTCGAACAAGGTGATGACGAAGAAGATGAGATGGCTAGGCTTCTACGAGCGGAGCTCGATGGGTTGGATCCAAATGCTGTGGATGAGACACCTGATATGCCGGAAGATCAAGCACAGGTAGACGCCGCCGCATCTGCGGCATTGGATAGTTTTGCCATGTCTGACGCCTTTGGACAGTTCCCAGCGCAAGAAGACTCCGGTTCTCTTGGAGGTTTTGATTTCACCGACGGCATGGAGCAGATCACAGTACCTGGGTTTGTGGAAGGAGGGGTAGGAAGAAGGCGTTTGGCAATGGGTGCCGAGGCCGGCGATATAGAGGATGAGAGTTCCGAGGATAGTGATGACTGATATGCCACAATGACAATGTTGTACGAATGTTTAGATGGATAATAGTATCGAGTACAGAATATGCATACAAGTCCAATGCAACCGCGACTAATAATGTGAAACATCTGTTTTCATGCACCTCACCACTCTCCAACGCCAAGCCCAGTACTCTCGCTTTCTTTTTCCTTCTCTGCAGTCTTTCCCTTCCCGAATACCTCCTTCAAATCCACGCCTCCTGTAGATTCCTTGCCAACCAGACCCTTTGCTTGGATTTTCTTCCTCTTATGAGTGCTCAACTTGACTTCCCCGCCATCTTTGTTTACCTCAATGAGACCCACAACAGCAGATTTCTCCTTGCGATAATCGTTGATGTTGGATGCGTTCTCCTGGTGCGGTAACCGATGTAGCTCTTTAGGATCAGCTGCAGGAGCATTGAGAGTGTTGGTGATAGTGTTAGGTATGGAAGTAGATGAAGACGCGTAAGGAGCACTTTCGTGCTTCTTTCTCTTTTTAGGCACGTCCAGCTTGGTTTGTCTGTTCGTCACTGTCTCAACGGTTTGGTCGCCATGCTTCCTTTTCCTTGAAGAAGGTACACTATCACTGACATCCGTCTTTTCTCCCTTGAACAGCTTTGGCTTGTTCGCACCCTTATCTGTCGCTTGCTTCGTGTCGCCATCCTCCTCGGCCTTCGTCACTTGACCCCATTTCCTCATCTTCCCACTGCCTACATTTGCTCCCGAAGGTTTCATTTGGCCCTCTTTTCTTTCCCTTGCTCTCCTGTCGGCCTTGCTTTCCGATCTCTCGCCTTTTCTCTTTCTTTCCACAACACGATGCGCATCAATGATCTGCAGATTGGGTAGATCGGGTGAAGCTTGTAAAAGCTCAGAATATTGGGGATGTGTAGTGGCGATAGGATTCGAGTGAAGGGAAAGAGAGCGAAGGTGTGGCCAAAGTGGCTTACGCTTGGACGCGGTGAGACCAAACAATGAAGCGATCGCATGATAAGCGAGGGAGCAGTTTCCAAGATCAAGGACTTGCAGGCCATCTCCGTATTGAGGGGAGCCACCTTGCCCTTTTCCAACGACCGACATATCACCTTTACCCCAAGAAGATATGTGTGAAGGAAGAATAGTCAAGTTGGGGAGATTGTTCATCTTGACATCTCGAAGTAGGGGAAGCGACGATAGATTTGGAAGGGAAGAAGCGGCCAGACGAGGGCAGTGTGAGAATGTGAGTTTTGAAAGATGATGAAGATTTGATAACGTCGAGGGAAGGGACACCAGATTGGGAGAGTGAGAAGCAACTATGAATAAAAGACGGATTAATATACAATGAAAAAGGGGAACGGTTTGAACGACATACTGAGTGAATTGAGGTCTGTCCAAGCCCCAACTACTTCTTCATCAAGTTCCGTCCATTCATTGTTCATAGCAACGATAGCTTTGAGTTTCGATAAGCTCTTAAGGGCCACAGGAAGCTTTTTAAGCCCACAACCGCTGATGTTGAGCACTGCATATCTCATTAGTGAACAACTTCGGTGTATGCTAACTGCAAAATCGGATTCACCAGTTAGCTCAGATAAAGTACCAACCGCCTCCCAGCCCTGCTGTATGGGGCAGTTGGCAAGGCTGAGCCATGTTACTCCCAGACCATTTAGCCAGGAGACATCTTTGGCTTCACTACCGCTCAAATCAATTCTGCGGACATTTTCGAGCTGCTCGGTAGGTGGAGGAAGAGCACAGGGTGCTTCTGAATATATTAGAGCAGCAGAAGTGCGAACTGCTTTCGGCTTGTACAAACTGGGATCCTTCGATTGCTCGCCTCTCTCAGGTCTCTTCTGTTTCTTGGGTCTCTGTTCCGGACCGACGGGTTTGCTTCGCTCCTCGAAGGCGGGAGGGTGGGCTGCAGAAGGCTTGATGTCTTTTTGAGACCTTTTCCTGCTCCTTGCTGCGCCTCTATCCATACTGAGGGTTGGAAGTACGATGTATAAATGTTTAGATGAGCAGGTGCGACTACTATGAGGCAGAATCGAATATTTACGAGTAAACAGGAGACCAGGTCACGTGATCCCGCTTTTTCCTCGAAACTCGCCCTCATACTCCGTCGCTATCCTCTCCAACAAAACGTCTTGTACATACATTTATGTCCATAACTCATAACCCATGCTTCCCTCAAGCTCCAAAATACTCACATCATCAACATTCTCTTCCTTCAGGGCCTTCTCGGTACGCCTAAACCGGCTTGGACAGCAGCGTACTACTACTGACGCTTCGTTTAGACTACTTCCAGGTCCCTGACAAAGAGAGAAGCCTTCGTCGAGCTTCTTCAAGATGTCCCAGGGCTAGGGAAAGGATGTAAGTCTCTATGCACTATCTGCGCTGCGCATTAAGGTGCTGATCATGCCCAGATGATCGTCTTTTTGTCGCTCCCGGTAGGGCTAGAAATGATCTCGTGCCCGCAAGAAAGGCCCGATTTGTCGCTTTCAAAGATAATAAACAACGCCAAATACTGAGAATGACTGTAAGGAAGTCTTAATTGGATACTTAGATAGTAACTGAATCCTGGTTTTGATATAGGAGGAAGAGCGAAAAGTCCATTGGTTACAAGTCGAAGCTCCCGGGGCTACCCCCGAGAATCCACAAGCATCTTCAGAAGGTCCACAACAAACTCCTCAGCATCTCCTTGACTCCCTGTTTTTACTTCCCAATACTCTCCACTTCCCTCTTCGAACGGTTTCCCCTACTTCTCCCACTTTGCACGGATCTCTTAGTCTTTCCAACGTGTACGAAGTACTCGAAACCAACTACGGTTTGAGCTCAAAGGACGTAGAGGTTTCGTGGGTAGAGCAGGAAGCTGGAGCGAGAATGAAGGAGCTTGGGATCTGGAAGGCCTCGGTGAAGTTGAGAACGGGAGGTCAAGAGGAACAGACCGTGGACATCGAAGTCGACCGGCTGGTGTCAGGCGACGTTTAATTCGGGATTTTGTTCAGATCGATGGAGTGCGACATTGGTTTCATGAATGCATTGTTGTTAGAAGCGTAGCTGAATTATAACGAGACTGCATTATATAACACTCGACCACTAAGAAGTTTGTAAAAAAGCCTGAGTCCCAAACAGTGTTCTAGCGGCTGCGACAAGCTGTAATCAATTCATTAGCTTGCTTGAGGTCGCGACGCCTCGTCGATTGCCCACTCACTTCTTCTAGAATGCTGCACACTTCTCCCAATGCTTCATTTTCCGCCATCCCATACACGACTGCCAGCTCCGCCTGATAAGATTCGGTCAAGGACGGAACCCCGGGGGCTTGCACGGTACCCCCGTTTCCTGCGCTGCCGTTCGTAGCTTGTTTCCGCAAGGCCAATAGATGTCTGGCATGCTCCTCTGTCACATCCATGAGTTCTGACAAAGGAATACGAGGAGAAGGCAAGAATTGCAGGAGAGGGCTTCGAGAACCAAAGGCATGACTGCAAGACCAGAGATTAATCAATACAGTTGATATCTGACATTGCACAAGTTTAGCGCAGGGCTGGTACTAGTTATCAGTAACTTCAAGAAAAACACCTACCAGCTCTCTCCGGATAGGCAACACATCAAGAACGGTCTCTTTTCTCGGTACACCAAATCGTAAAATCCGTGTCTCAATAAGAATCTCCAATAAACGTTCGCTAGCATCGATGATTTCGGAGTATAACTTGATTGGCCGGGGGAGAAGAGAAACTTCTTGCCTTTGGACTGCCACCAAAGCACGCCCCAATTGAAAGTCCCGCTATAATCGAGTCAAATACAACAAACGGACATAGTGCAAATCGAATTACCTTGAGTTTGGCTTCTAGTTGCTCGTATTGTTTGTCATCTGCGTAGTAAACGAGCGACGACCGCACCAGATCTCTACTCGTTTGTTCAGACCTACCATCGCCATATCAAGGACATATCAACACTTAGCACTTACCGGCTCATACGAAGATCTAGAATATAGTAATTGGATCAGCGACATCGCAGGCATCTAAAGATTATTTGCTCACAGTATTCCGTCAGATGTGTTAACATGCTGGCCGCAACTCGGAAATATTGGACTCTAGCGTGCACAGGCCAGATCCAGGTGCCTACCAAAACTGCGGCGGCAGTACCGATCATGATGTCGACGAATCTGTTCCAAGCTAAGTAGAAATCAGATTGACCTTCTGCCAGGCCGAGATATGGGATGAACAGAATGGGAGGAAGAGTGATGCCGCTGAGATGTTCGCTTTAGTCTCAAATCGATCCATGAACCGAGTCACTCACGTTGCGACTCCGAGGCCCGGTAACGAAGCAAATAAGACATTGTATGATATGGGGACTGAGCAAGCTGTGGCGAGGACCACAAGACCATACGCATTTCTCTTGGCAATGACAACGCACTTTATGGGTGCTATCTCAGCGGATGAAGTTATGAATCTGAACTTGCAACTTACAACATAACCCATGATAGCACCAATAAAGGTCCCCAGACCTCGAAGAAATCCCACTTTCAGAATTGCACCAGTGGTATCTTCCAGTACAAACATATAACTGACAACCATCCATCCTCCTCGAGAGGTATCATACCAATGCCGGGCTGAATTATCTGCAGGCATCCAAGCAGGGACAGATAGAAGACAGATCCCAGCCGCTAGTTTGATGCTGAATAGGACGTGTCGTGAGTGTTTGATGGTGTGCATTGCGCGTGATAAGGTAATACGAGCTGCTCAACGTCAGGGAAGGATCAAAGGTACATCCGAACGACTTACCCTTGACGACTCTACGTTGGTTCCACAATAACTTCCACGCTCTTTGGATGCTATATTTTGGTCCAGTAATCGAAGATGCTGAATGAGATTGGTGAAGCATGGCGGTAACAAAATCCATGTCTTGATACTCTTTGAGCTCATCAAAGGGCTGCTCTTCCTCAGACACCAGATCATTCTCTACGCCTGTTCAATTTTAATAGTAAGCTTGACAAGCCTTCTGTCTCGGAGAATCATTGGACGAGCTTACTTTTGCCATCTGCCGCAACAGTAACGTCATCTTGACGATTGACCCACAACAGACGCAATGAGGCAAGCCAAACATTTGAGGGTCTTTTGTAGTCTGGAGCGTTCAAAATCGTCTCCGTTAAACTCTGCACATCTCTCGCTAAATCAAGGAGAGCTGTCATATAGAACGCGAGACGGTATCGATCGCGATTATGAAGTACGCTTTTTACTTCGGGCGTCTCAGAAAAGGTAACACGATGTTCTACCGGGCTATCCACACGACTGGGCGGAATATCGGAAGTATTTGTGAGGCTGAAGCGCCCAGATTGATCAGGATCAACGTCACCAAGCAAAGATCCGAGAGTTCGTTGGATATGAAGCAATTCTTCTTCAAGAGATCGTTTCCACTCCTGCAAGTTTCGAGAGGAAACTACGTCCGCCTCCCCTTCTGCGGGGGTGACCACAGACCAGCCAAACTTGCTAGGCAGCACTTGGTCGATGGAATGTAGAGCTTTTACCATAACCAACAAGAGCCGATCGCTCCTATCTTTTAGCCCGGGCCTGCTTGACAAGGCGAGGTTAGGACTAACATCTCTTGGATGATTATAATTGGCCAAATGCCGGGGTTTTCGTCTAGTCAAGTTTTCCATATTCAGGTCAACTTCAGAAGAGGCGGAGTCACTGTGTTTATGACGGAAGTGGTTGAAGCTTTTGCGACGGTGATGGGGTGACGGGGGTGCGCTGGGAGGGAAAGATTTGTGCAAGGCCGCTTGGATTCGTTCGCCGGGGATATGACTAGTGGGGCCTAAAAGTGGATTTCGGGCCATACGCTGGAGGGCTTTTATTACGGCAGGAAGTGCAGAAAATTGCCCCTCTACCCGGGGTGTTGTTCTTAAATAAGATGCACTAGAAGACTGAAGGTTGGAGATAGTGGTTTTGAGCTTTTTTGCAAGTTGATCCTGCGTTGGAGGGCGGATATCCTGCATTTGTGCCTCAATTCTCTTGGCACTTGTTGGGGATTCCGAGTCACCGTCTTCTGTTGCGGGCAAAGAGCCATCACCGAATATATGATGGAATGATAGAGGTAGTAATATACAGATATTTTTGATGGACTCTTTGACCTCGGATCCAAACTGATGAGATAACGAATGATGAGGCGCAAAAACCACGGTAACCAAAAGTGGCAAGATGCCAGAAAAAACGACCACATAAAATTGTTCAAGAAACAATGATGCTGACATCTACAGGCAGGTGATGAAAAGGAAGCAATTAGGAGCAATTCGATAGAAATTTGCAAGGTTTGAAGGCAAATTACTCACATGTAGAATAGATTGCTGACTGGTAAGCATGAAAATAGGAAAGAACACCATGATTTTGCTAAATGCATTGAGGCGCCTTGCATAGCTTCTTACAAGACCGGCTATGCACGAATTAAGGGTCATTGCATTCCAAAGAAAATCATTGCACTCACAAGCAATACACAAAAGGGCTAACCCGACGCCCAGAATGGCCCTGGCTTGGTTAGAATCAGCACCGTACCGCCGTCCACACCAGGCGGCCACTGCTAGTGTTCCGTTCGACCATCCAATTCCTATTGTACCTCCAGCTATGCCGAGCACTGCAATTTTCTTTTAGCCTCTATAAATGTTGACTTGCGTCATATTTTTCTGGCTGACCTGTTGCTTCGATTTGTGGGCCAATACGACCTTGAGGGAAAAAGAAAATCAATGAAGATGTATAGACAAGAAAGCCCCATCTAGAGGCACATTGTGGTCAGTTAATGGGGCTACTGACGTACAGGCCAACTCACTCCCCGCATATCCGCGCCCATGGTTTGACAGCGGCAGTGACAAAACAAAGAAATGCAGTGAGTGTTGCAATGCCCAAAGGTCGTAATCGGGCGGTCCAGTCCATATTTCGGCGGTTCACAGAAAGTGGCTATATCCGATGGGTTTAAATACAGGGGTCCATGATGTGTTGAGTGGTAATGGCAGAATTTTATGGATGTAGTAAGGTCTGGCTTGCGTGAACCTTTCGCTGTAAGGGTGAAATCGCTCCTCAAACGATAAATAGATCATCCGCCGAACTCCGTCCCTAATAAAAGCGCACGTAATATAATTAAATCAAAAAAAAAAGCAGATACTTTACATAATTGAGAAATATAGAAACATTCATTGGTTACTCCAACTATACTCGGTCCGTCGGTACGGTAACACCGAAAATATCAATCATATCAACTGGCGGGCTGCAGCTCATGCTCAACTCCTATAACAAAGCCTTTTTTATCAACCCACCAAGTCACGGAAGTAAGGCTACGAGGACTAGTCCTTTGGAAAAGCTGTTTTCCTCTTGCTCTTGCTAATCACCTCAAAAAAAGGACTTGTCATCATGTCATTATGCATGAAAACGTTCCGGTTTCCAAGTGTCATTACCCTCGGCTTTAGCTGCTAATAAAAGATGTTCAAATCCTTTCAAGAGATCCGTCTTTCAGTAATCGCTGGCTGGCAAGGCTCATTGTCTGTGGTGCTGGAGAGGAGCTAGAAGTCGTTGTTTTTACCGCAATAATATAAAAAGATGGTCATTGATGCTGAGCAAGTATTGAATATCTGTCGACTCGCTAAAGTGAAGAAGATTGGAATGAGTACAAATGTACGTTTTGAACAACGTCACTTTCCTCCTTAATAACAAGAGACTTTTCAGACTGTTCGCCGCCCAATGGTTCTTCCGTCCTCGCCCCCTCAGGCTAAACCAGCTATATGGTCGTTTCTCATTGTTCTCCTTCTGCTCAAGCCGCTGTCACTCTTATTCAGAATTAATAGTACGGATGTTCCCCCAAATCGATTAGAGTTTAATGATTTTTGGGTAGCGGGTAGTAGCCGACTGTGCGGGGGTTCGATGACTGACGAGCAGAGATAAGAGAAGGGGAACAGGTTGATTCATACACACCGGCTATCGTCTCGAGAAATTTTTGTACTACCGATGACAATCACTCCCATTTATAGCAGTTGGATAGCTGTAATCTTCGACCACACCACTAGACTGATTGTTCATTAAAACAGAAGGTGGCCAAAAAGAGTAGCAAGCATTGCTGCAAGAGGAACATTGAATGTTCTGGCTCGATAACTCTGATGCGTTGTTGCACGTTTGGCTCATAATCAAAAGTTTACCTTTAAGCTCCATGACCTCCTTGTATTGCTGGGAGAGTTGATCGGTTAGCATTGTGTTCTTCTCAATCATTTGGTCAAGTTGTGTTGACAACTCCTCGTTGTTAGATTGAAGACTCTCATTCTCCGTTTCGAGAGTTCTCATCTTATCTTCTTTCCGTTTTCGAGATTCCAATGCCGTTTTCCTGTCTATAAGTCCGCTTGAGCACTCGTATCTTCGTAGGCGACTTCAAAAAATTTGTAAAGACTCACTGCGAAGGGCACGAATTCGGTTCTGCATCTCTCGGGTTCGGCTACTGCGATCTATCATTAGAAGCTCATCCAACCCCATGTCGGGGATTAACTTCTCCGTTTTGTGGCCGTCGAGGACTGATAAAACAAGATCCTCGTTGCCATTGCTGCTGTTAAACCTTTCAAATCTAGAAAGATCGGCAGACCTTCTTGTTGGTTCCTTGGTGACTTGAGAAGTCTTCTGAGGCATTCTATGAGTGCTTTCTTCTTTGACACCGCCGTTCCACTTATCATCTGTGACCTCCCGGATTGTCCCCATGGACGAAGGGGACGCCTCATAAGTTTGTACGGGGGAAAAATGCCTTGAAGGGGGTCCGTCAAAGGGTAAGAATTCAGAAGGGCAGGAGGTGTAGGAAGTGGTCTTCGGCTCTGTCATATACACTTCAGTCGGAAAGGATTGCTGCTTTGCGTATTGTAGAGCAGGGTGGGCAGAGAATGTAAATAACTAATGTCTGAAAGTCGCAATGGCTATTTACTGAAAAAACTCACTGTCTTACAGCCCCACCAACGGCTATTACAGCTTTCCTCATTCGCGCTTAGATTAGTTCCATCGAAGGCACCATTTACTGGATTTATTGCAAGATCATCGTAGACATAGTCTGACGAATATAGGTTAAGATGGGATGAGGTTGGTGGAACTGAGGAATTAGAATAGAACCCGACGAAAGACGACATGTTGCGTGCCGCCAAAAGAATAGAAAGGAGGATACGTTATCAATACTTAGTTATGTAGGGTGGTCTTGTGCTGAGAGCTTGATTGATGGGACTCTGGCAAGTTAATTATGATAGTAGCAATAACCGACGGTTTTTCGTTGCGTAGTAGCACGACAATGTTTGTTGCACGATGAGGAAGACAGTAGTTGATAATCGACCGGTGATGAACTGCGTTCTGATGAAGGGGGATGTTTTAAGGTGTTTTGAGGAAGGACAGATGGAAGTTGACGATAATGATTGTAGAGGAGGCGATGGAGGCAGAAAGTAGCTTGCTAGTTGGTTAAAAACATACAAAGAAGAAGGGCCTCGAGGAGGGACGGAGTTCAAGCAGCACACTGCACGACGCCACGGCTGACTGGCTTCTCATCACGCACGTCGAAGGTCTGTTCTTCTTTTCATTCAGCTAGTACGTACTTACCTTTCTTTTCTGCTACTCACTAAGGAAGGCACATGATTTAAGATTCATTCTGCTCTACTCGTGCACCTGTCTATCAAACATAACAAAGGTTACATCTAACGTCTGTGTTGGAAGAATAATGTGCCATAATAAAGGACCATCATGGGCAGTTCTGCTGTCTTTCCTATCATTACGAGTATTATGCGAACAAGCAACGAACAACGCAGTAGATTCAACAACGAGGGGGAAACAACACTGGATGGAATTTCCTCTTCCTTCAAATAACGAAATAAAGTCCATAGCTCATTTTCAGCAAGTATCAAAACCTTGCAAAAAACTATCATCACATTCCAAGAACTATGAAGAAAACGTGGACCACCACCACCAAATGCATCAAGGAACATCATACAAAAGGTGGTGGTATGTTATCATTTATGCAGGGCACTATAATAATTTGGCCTGACTTTATATAAGGCTTTTTCAAAAGAAGGGATTTTAATGGATTTCGTATTATTGTTTTCACCCCCTAAATACCTAGAGGCACTCGACGTACACCCTCCGTCTGCTCGCAACGATATTGAATTGGCAAAGTAGAGTAGACAAAAGATAAAACAACATTTTTTTGAGCAGCGGCCTTGTTGCTTTTGTTCAATAATCACAATCGTACAATCAGACGTATGCACAAATGACATCGCCGCAAGAAGCAATTACTTACACGTAGACGATGCTATTTGACCTGCTTGTATTGTAGTATTGTTATAGTATAATAAGCAAGATAATAATAATGAACGGAAGTTGAAAATGATGATGGCGGCATGATAAAGGAAAATTAAAAACACTCGAGCTGCACTGCTATAGCACTTTGTAGCCGCAAGAAAAAAAATCTCCAAAGCCTTTTCGGGGTATCTTCAAGAGTTTCAAGGTATAGGTATGTCGTCCAGTCTATCGTTCATCCAAACCTGATGCCCCCCCCACCCCCCTGCACGACCTTCATCCAAATTGCTCAAGTTCCTGTACCTAATCCCCCCATTCCAGCCATTCCCCATAAGCATTTGGCCTCTCTCCCCTCAAAAATCCTTCAAAGCTCCTCTTGAGTACAGTTGACCAACTCAAATCAAGCTCATCATCCATGTCCTCCCTGCTCGTGACATCACCGTCACCTTCAACGCCCTCTTGACTAGGATCGAGGACACTGCGAGGCTCGACATCGTCACCGACAAGGTGGGAAGCTTGGTCGGAGGATGAAGAACGCGCGGCATCACGCAAAGCTCTTTCGCCTTTGATGAATCGATGACCGAGATCTGGAAAGTTGCGCGAGGGGTCAAAGGGCAGCCACCTATAATAAAAACCATACAGTCAGCTTAGCCCATCTTGAACTGCAAGAGAGAAGATTACCAGAAATTATGGAAGTGATAGGAGAATGCACCCCTGAAAAACCCATCGAACCCTAATGGCTGAGGACCAGCGGTGTCAAACTTGTCATTGGAGAAGAAGACGGAGAATCTAGATTATCCTTAGCTCTCACCTAACGTTGTAAAAGGTTGCTGCGACTCACTCTGGGAAGTACGGGAACGGCGGCCTATCTCTTTGGTATCTTTCCATGTTCAACCAAGCCGGGTCAAACAACGCATCGGGCACTCTGAATAGAAGCTTTTCCAATCCGGCATCTTTCAGATACCTCGATACCGTCATGGGGTGGAAATCTAGTCCGTTCTCCAAAGCCGTCTTGAACAAGAACGTGCTGAGAGCGGAGCCTTTGTGGAGCTTGAGTACTGCAGTGTTGTATTTTTCGTGCCATGACCAGCGGTAGGCAAACTGGCCTCGGTAGTTCCACAGTTCTTCCCAATCACGAAGGAAGATGGTATCAGCGTCGAGATAGATACCGCCAAATCTATGAGTTACGATAAATCGTGCCATGTCGGAGAGGATGACGGACAAACGGTCATAGTCCGATTCTGAGGAGGAGCCAACTTTTTCGAAAAGGCCACCCTTCTTTTTGGGAGAGGCAGTTTTGCCTGATTCGTCTTCGATTTCTTCATTGACTTCGTCCTCGGTCTTTCCCATTGGATCGCCATACGTATTTCCGCCCGAGTTGAAGATGGGCATTTTTCGCCAGTGATCCTTAAGTTCAGCCACACCATCCAGCTGTTCAGTGGTGTTCCACATCTTGAATTTGACAACGTCCCTAAATCTGTCATGCAAGAAAGGCGCAGACCATGGGTTTGTAGCCAACTGCTCGTACATTTCTCTTTTAGCTGAAGGATTGGGTACGGCAGCAGCAGGACCAGGGTTGATCCACAACCAGAGTTGAGGTCGACAAGTCCCGCGAACGACGCTTGCAGTATCAGACACTGCATCCACTGGCTTGTCGAGCCCAAGGTTCTGAGTAAAGAGGAAGGACATGACAGCCATGTATGGCTTATCTGTGAACGGTCCTGTCCAGAATATGTGGAATATCCTGGGGTGCAAAGGATCACAAGCGTCACGGGAGTCGAAACTTGCTGGGATATCGTAGGGATCGGGAAGGATAAGAGGGGTTTTGGATCGGCCGGTCGATTGCTTAAGGTTGCGAGGCATCATGGAGAGAGATTGGGAAGGAGTGGATTCCTCATAATAGAGCTGTTTATACTGAGTCAAATAGTTGCCTCTTCGCACCCGTTTGCCGATGTCAAGACCTCCTCCAATCCTCAGGAATTCCAAACAATCTCGCACGTACTAGTTTGATAAGCTTCACCTTGATAAAACGAGAAACAACTCACCTTGTTGGTGCCAAGATCGCACTTTTCCAACACTAAGTCCAGATCCAAGATGGACCCCGGCATAGGCCTTGCCGGGAATCCAGGCTGACTTTCTCGCATATCCCATACAGACAGATAATGTCGCTCGGGGCCGTTTCCAGCCAAATGGGCGGAAGGGAATTTGTCTGCACGGTTTTGATATGCGACTAAAGGGGTTGGGGACGATGGGGAAGGGAGGAGTGTCGCGGGTACGACAGGGTTTTTGAGGGAGGGATAAAGCGGGAGATGGTCGGGAGCTAAGCAGCAAGTCAGCATGTGGAAAGGGAAAAAGTACTGATGGCATACGATGTTCGATACTCGGATAGTGCCCACTCAAGATCTCCCATTCCCATACCATCGCTGCCTCTTCCGGTGTAATGACCATTGTATCTGGGTCCACAAACGGAGGAGACCACGTTCTTTCACCCTGTCTTGTTTTTCTGAACCCAAGAAGGAAGAAGCCCACGACTACACTGAAGACGAGTAGCAAAAGGACACGAATGGGAGAATTGAGGCGCGGAATACGGGCGTAGAGGCGAGGTGGAATGGGAAGGTAGACTTTGAGATGGCGAGTTCTGGGCTTTGCGTGATAGGGTCTTGGGGATCCTAGGGATGAGCCCGAGGAGAGGGAGTGAGAGTCGGATGGGTGGCCAAAAGGAAGGCGGAGGGGGATGTAAAGGGTGGTGAACCATCTAGAATATGCAGAGGGGCCAGAGAGGCCGAAGCGGCGGTCGTCGTCCCATGCTGAGGTGGGGAGGGGTGAGCGGCGTGGTTTTGCAGGGTTGTGCCGCTTGATCTGGCCGAAGAGCGACATGCGGGCGATATGGATGAGTGGATAAGAGGATAGTGGATGAGAGGGCAAAAAGACAAGATGGACAAGAGAATGACTGGATGAGATGGGACCAGAAACTGAAACACGCAGCAGGACAGCCCGCCTGGCGCACCCACTCAGATCCGGACACCACGCCATATATACTGCACATACATCACACCACCTATGAACACATTCTATATACCACGCCCCCCCTACCGCTGCTCCACAACCACAGTCTCTGCACAGCGTCAGCACACATCCCACCACCACAACAGCCAACTCACTCTTCCTCTCCGCCTTCGGCTTCTCCCGCCCAGCACGTGAGTGCTTCCGCCTCCTGTCCTCCTTGATATTCCGCGCCTCTATCATTTCCCTCTTCAGCTTTGTGGCATTGTGGATGCTCTGCGGCACATGCCTCCTCTCCTTGACTTCCCTGACTCCCTTCTCCCGGGCGTATCTCTCCACCAATTTTTGTCGATACTCAATAGCTTGACGCTCCTTGGTCGAAACAGGGCCGAGTTTCTTGGACGCATCCGATTTCCATATGCGCACATTGCCATCATCCGACGCGGAGAGAACAAAGTCGGCAGTGGGAGTGTAGCTGACGTCAAATACTCTGCAGTAATTATTAGGATACGTCCATATAAAATGCAAATCACGTCAAACTTGAACTTACCTCTGCATCCGCTTGGTGTGGTAAACGTCCCTTGACTTGCCTTCCTCTCTGTTCCATAACCGCACAGTTCTGTCATAGGACCCAGAGACAAATCCCTCACCCGTCGGGCTCCAGTCGCATCCCATGACACCACCGACGTGGCCCTTGTAAATTTGGTTAGGAGTTTCCAGGTTACGAATGTCAAACGTGTAGAGGTTGTGATCCTCTGAGCCAAGAAGAAGAAGGGTGGGGAGAGTGGGACACCACGAGAGGCAATTGGACGTGAACTGCGTATTGCTAAGCACGAATCCCTCCGCAATGAATGAAGGAAAATATTACCCACCTGGGTAACAATACGTCTCTCGGCCTTGCCCGTTCGGATATCGTACAAACACATTGTTCTGTCATTACCCACACTTGCCAGCACACTAGTCTCGCTCTGATTGAACTTGACGCCAGACACTGTCTCCATTGAGCTTCCAAACTGAAGTGTACTTAATGGTGCCGTCCTCTGCTCGTCCCAGATCTGCACAGTGTTTGAAGCAGTAGCAAATACCGCATCTGTACGGTGATGATCGATGCCGTTTAAACCGTTCTTGGATGTAAAAGTCATCGTGGGCTCAAGATTTTGCCCCAACGCATCCCTCTTTGCCGAATCAAGCGACAAGCCTCCGCCTTCCTCCTCATCATACCCGCTTTCTCCAATCGCTCCGGCCTGGTCCAAAAATCCACTTCCTTCACCTTGTCCAAGACCAAACTCATTGCCCTGAAAAGCATCCTTGTCTCTCAAACCAGGGGCAAACGCCTCGCTTCGCCAAAGTTTGATGGTGCCGTCAAGTTTGCCGCAGGTGATCAGTCCTCGCCGACGGTCTTGCGCCTCAGACGTCCAGCATATACCACTGACCATACCCCTATGGGCTCCTGGGATTTTGAGCAATGGTCTCCTCAAGCCCAAGGAATGTACAATGACTTCGCCATCGCCACCACCACCGGCAACAACGCCGGCCCGTCTCGAGTCTTTACCCAGACAGTAGACACCGTCCTGATGACCACCAAGAGCGTCAACAAAAGGCTTGGCAAACATGCGCTCCATCTTTACGGCAGTGACGGCACGTGTGTATTCTCTTGGCTTTGCAAAAGGATGGAGATGAGGCGCGAGGTTGTGCGACAGAGGATGGGGAGCAGAGGAGGAAGAGGGAAGATGATCGTCCAGGGAGCGAGAGATGGTTTTTATTTTCTAGAAGTGGGTGAGAATGGGCTGTTAGGAAAGGTTTGAACTTACCATTTTGGCGGTTGTCTTCTGAAATGTCTTTGGAGAGATGACTTTGGGCGAGGGATGAACCAAAAATCTCCCTCTTTCAAAACAGTCGAATAACTGAATTACGTAACATTTTGCCACCGCCGGCAATCTCAACAGCTAATAATGCAGCAGTCCGTCACTTTGCTCCGTAAGCCGTCCTTCTTTGCTTTCTTTCCTCTCTTCTTTCTTTGTTCTTCATTTATCGCCTTTTCTCTTCTCCGAAATGAGCGAACCATCTTCTCCAGCTTCATCCCTCGATTTCTTTGAGTCGGACGCTTCAGCAGACTCCGACTACGATGAAGCACCACGCCGCACTCGGAAGCAGCCTTCCAAGAAATATGGAGCCCGGCACGGTACATCCACTCCCACAGCTTCAGGCTCAGGCTCTGGTACAAAAATTAAGATAAACTTGTCCTCTCTCCAACGACGGGCAGTGGAGGGCAATACCGCTGTTGAGCAGGAAGAAGAAGGAGACGAGGATGAAGAAGGGTATTTTGATGGTTTAATTGGTAAACGAGGAGTGGATCTTTCAGGCCAAACGCTGAAAGGTGATCATTCTTTGAGACCGCTTTGGGTAGATGACCGCGGTAATATGTGGGTACATGAGTCCTTGGATCCGACACAGCAAGTCATTGCTGACCATGTCTGGACAGTATTGTTGAGGCCTTTGCTCCCTTTGCAAAGCAAGCGCAAGATTTCCTGGTTGCCATTTCCGAGCCAGTATCTCGGTGAGTCATCCGTATGACTTAAGTTTACCTGTTCATCGTGCTGACAAAGGATATAGGCCCGCCCTTATACATGAATACCGCATAACCAAGCCTTCTTTACATTCTGCCATGTCAATTGGTCTTGAGACCAAGGTCATCATTGAGGTCCTCTCTCGTCTGAGCAAGACACCCCTTTCACCGCGACTTGTCGCGCGAATAGAAGAATGGACCGCATCGTTTGGTAAAGTCCGGCTTGTATTGAAGGACAACCGATACTTCCTTGAAACGAGTGTCCCCGAATTCTTGCAAAAACTGATGAACGATGAAGTCATCAAGGAATGCATGGTGCATCGTGAAGAGGAAACAGGTCCTACTGTATTTGGAGCGGAGGAAGGTGCTCGTCCACGACGAGACTTTGCCATTCCTGGGACAGAAGAAGCTCGAAGACGAGAGAGGGGTGAAGATGCCGAACAGACTCGTGAGAATGATGCTGTCTTGGGTGCAGTGATTGGGATTAGCGAGGCGGATGAGATGGATGATGAAGATGACAAAGTTCATTCGTTTGAGGTGTCTGGCGAGCGGATGGAGGATGTTCGAAGACGGTGCAAGGATATCGATCTTCCTGCATTGGAAGAGTACGATTTCAGAAATGACACGATCAATCCCAATCTCGATATACAGTTGAAGCCCATGACAGTCATCAGGCCGTATCAGGAGATGAGTCTAGCCAAAATGTTTGGTAACGGTAGAGCCAGGTCAGGTATCATTGTCTTACCTTGTGGAGCGGGAAAAACGCTGGTGGGCATAACTGCGGCATGTACGATCAAGAAGAGCGCGTTGGTGCTCTGTACTTCTGCGTTGGTTTGTTTTTCTTTTCTCGTTGCGCAAACCTCTGACGTTATACGGGTAGTGTATCGGTAGCCCAATGGAAGCAACAATTCCTTCACTTCTCCAACATATCGGAACGACAGATCTGTGCCTTCACCCAGGGCGAAAAAGAAATGTTCAGTACGTCGGCGGGCATCGTCATCTCAACCTACTCCATGATTGCCAAAACTGGCAAGCGAGCGCATGATGCGGAAAAGATGATGCAGTTCCTTCGGTCCAGGGAATGGGGATTTTTACTGTTGGATGAAGTGCATGTGACTCCGGCGGATATGTTCAGAAAATGTATCAATAATTTCAAAGTGCATGCCAAGTTGGGTCTCACTGGTGAGTCTTTGCGGTTCAGTGGATTGACATTGATATGGAGACTAACGTGAAAAAATAGCAACGCTGGTAAGGGAGGATGATAGGATTGGGGATTTGGGATACTTGATTGGTCCAAAGTTGTACGAAGCCAATTGGATGGATCTCGCTAAAAATGGCCATATTGCCACTGTCCAGGTATGTTTCGTTGCCCAATTTTTTTTTGGTCTATACACTACTGAGCAGGACGTTTTTTTTTAGTGTGCCGAAGTTTGGTGCCCCATGACTCCAGAATTTTATCGCGAATATTTACGGAATCCTTCTCGCAAACGCATCCTTTTGCACGCCATGAACCCGAACAAGATTCAAGCATGTCAGTTCTTGATCAACTATCATGAGAGCCGAGGCGACAAGGTGATCGTATTTTCCGACAATGTGTTTGCACTCGAGGTGAGTTGTTTTGGGCTCGAGAAAATCTTGGTTTGTACTGACGGGACGAATAGGCGTACGCCAAAAAGTTGGGCAAGTCTTTTATTCACGGCGGGACGCCTGAAGGCGAACGGTTGCGGATTCTTTCGCGATTCCAACACGACCCCCAGCTGAACACCATCTTCCTCTCCAAGGTCGGTGATACTTCTATCGACTTGCCTGAAGCTACTTGCTTGATCCAAATATCTTCCCATTTTGGTTCTCGACGACAAGAAGCTCAGCGATTGGGTAGGATTCTGAGGGCAAAGCGAAGAAATGACGAGGGTTTCAACGCCTTTTTTTATTCGCTTGTTTCCAAAGATACTCAGGAGATGTTCTATTCCTCGAAGCGGCAAGGATTCTTGATTGACCAAGGTTACGCGTTCAAAGTGATCACCGAACTTCACGGTCTTCATAGCATGCCCAACCTCGTTTTCGCTTCCAAGGACGAACAGCTGTCATTGCTAGAGTCGGTACTGAACCAGGGTGATGCCGCGGCAGAGACGGCGGACCATTATATGAGGTTGAATGGGGGTAAGCATCTCAAGAGGATTGCGGGCGCTCAGCCGAGTACGAGTGGGACGACGGTGCAGAGGTTCATGGCACCGTTGGAGCATTTGAGTGGAGGGCAGAATATCAGTTATAGAGAACAGAACAAGAGTGTCAAGTGGGTTTTTTTTTCTTTTTCTTTTTTTTCCCCAAAATCTATATGATTACCGGAAAAGTGAGGAGCATATACTAATCAAGGATTTCATCTTTCCAGCAAGGAGTTATCGAGAGAAGTACGGCAGAATAAGAGGGCTGGGGGATCGAGTAGTGGGAAAGATAGCCATTCGATTTTCAAAAAGAGAAAAACAGAATTGGCAGCGGCCAAGAAGCAGCGTGAGACGGGATTCTAAGCAGTAGGCATACTTATATTAAAAAAAGCGGTATCCTTGTAGCAAGTAAAATACATGCAAACTCAATCTGTTGTACTCTTTTTTTTTTTTTTCTTCCTGTATTACGATCCTGTGACCTCTCCGATATCCTCATTCCACACTTTACCCCGCGGACTGTTGATCCAGTTTTTCATCATGTTTTTAATCTCTTCAGAATCGAGGTTGATAACGTTGGCGCCGTTATCACGGAGGAGTTGTTCCCCGCCCAAAAAATTTTCGTTTTCGGCGAGAACGACGGTACGGATTTTGTAGAGGATACAAGTTGCGGAGCACCTTGACGGAAGAATCAGCCTCATCTTCCACTTTGCACAAAGTAGAATCACACAGAGGGAGAGAGGGAGTAACTTACATGATGCAAGGCGACAAGGTGGTGAACATTGCACACTCGCTTAACAAGCCTTCTGGTACCCGTCCCAAGTTTTCGAGACAGTCCATCTCTCCATGTCGGACGTTGGACGAGAGCTGGACACGGTTGTTGTGTCCGCGGGAGATGATACGGGAGGTAGGAAGGTGGACCAAAGCGGCGCTGGCGGTGGGGGGGGTAAGTGATGAGGATCAACGTGTTGTAGTAAGCAGACGAGGAAGGACGGGCTTACCCGATGGGGATACCGCCCTCCGAAAGGCTCTTTAAGGCTTGTTCATGGGCACTATTTTAAATTGAGTGTGTTTTTTTCTGGTCAGCTTGTATCAATACATATATATATCTATATTTTTTGACTGCGTGCATCTTTCACTCTGCCACCGGTTGTTGTATGGGTATGGTTGAACCTGCCAAACGCTGTGATTGTAATCTCACCCTTACTCTCGCTTATCTCGCCCGCCTGCCCAATGGGAATTAGAACGTACACGCTCATAAAGTGAGGATAGTCCTCTGGCTTGGCTGGTGATCCTTCTACGGGGGACATGGTTTGTTGGGCCAGTGTGGTTTCTGTTGTAGATGTGTAGGGATAGTTTATACGAACAGTAGTTGACGAAAATGACAAACTCGTAATTGAGATGCCCTCCACCTCCACCGGTACAAAAACTCCCCCGGGACTCTAAAAAAAACGCCTAACGTAATAAAGCGTGAGCTCGCCACCAAGCGATCCTCCTTGGGACCTTGCCTACGTATTTTCGTTTTGCGTAGGTGGTCCATTATTTCAATTGTATTTGTCGTTCTCCGCCCACGATGCAGTCCCCGCCGCCTACCAGAGATCCCCACCGACCGTCCGAATCCGAATCCACGGAGCCGGAAATCCCAGCCACCGGCACCAGCACCAGCACCAGCTCAAACCCGCTCTACCCCTCTATCCTCCCCACGTCCGCCACTCTTCTCGCCACGAAACTCGGCCCCACCCTGCCATACTACCAATCCCAAACCCATCCCGGGTCCTCCGGCGGTGGCGGGGTTGGCGGCGTCCCCGCGGCGGCGGCGGACCCGGAAGAGGCAAGGCGGCAGGAGATGGCGTATCGACTGCGGGCGATGCCCGAACAGTGTTTTTCGTGGTGTACCCAGAGCGAGATGGCGAGGCCGCTTTGTAGGATGCTTTGTGTTAGGAAGAGGGCGCCGGTGCGGAGTAGGGAAGAGCAGTTGAAGAGGTTGAGGCCGCAGCTGCGGGTGAGGCAGGGAGAGGTTGAGAGTGCGAGTGCGAGTGTGTTTGCGAGTGTGGTGTCCTCGAGCGAGCAAACGTTGTCATCGTCGTCGTCACCACCACCGCCACCATCCATATTCGATTGGCTTCATTCTCCTATTGAAACACTGCGTTCACGGATAACACCGTATTCAATCATATACATTCGCGGTACGCCTGATGGTGTGATTGGGAGGTATATGGAGGAGCTTGAATGGGATGATGGGGTGTATGATTTTAAAGGGATATCAAGGGGACAAGTTGCAAAGTCTGCAGGAAGAAGAAGGGATGAGGATTTCAAGATGGAATGGCTCGAATGGGGCGATCACGGGTGGGTGTTTTTTTGGTGATATATTTTGTATGGCTGACAAGAGGTTTTGTTTAGAACACTACTGCATTTACCTTTGGCGTTTATATTCTCACCCATCCTCGCGTTGCCGGAGAATATCAACCGTCTTCTCTCGCCCTCACTCAATTTTCTCTCTGCCTACAAGGCTTCGTTCACTGAAGGCGGCCAGGCCCGGAATGTGCTCAAGTTTGTCGAGACGGTGAAGAGTAATGGGGCGGGGGAGATGGTGGATAAGATTAGTACGTTTATAGAGAAGCGTGTGCAGGAAGGGAGGGAGAAGAGGGAGGAGATGATGAAGCAGAGGCAAGAGAGGATGAAGGATATGAAGGATGTGGGTAGCGAGGTGGAAGGGAAGGGGGAAGAGAGGCAGTAGAGTCGGTATCGGGTGTATGTTATGGTATGCATCGGACAAGCCAAGGCTGTCAATTACTATTGTCTACGGATACAACAAGACGGAACAGTGGAAAAGATTCGGCACTATGCGTGACGGGCCAATGCTTCTGCCTTGACCGTTTTCTCTGCTTCAAAACTCTCTCTGGGATCTATCCTCAGACTGCTGCTTGGTTCTGCCGACTGAGATGATTCAGCCGCGTAAAAAGCGGCCGTGCTGATAGGTGCAGCCGGAGGACGTTCAGAGACGGGCCGGGTGGTCGAGCGTGTCAAGTCGTTGGCTGGGTTTGTCAAGGTGGCTGGATTTGTAGCCACGGTGGCTGGGTTTGTCAAGGTGGCTGGGTCGTTTGAAGATGTACAGGCAGGCAGAAGAGAATCATCCTCTTCCTCGTCCCAGTCGTCGCGCATAGCAGCTACGCCTCGCAGGATCTCTTCGGGTATAATGACACTGCCGTAGCTCCCGTCGAGATAGTCTTTGGCGTCTTCGCTGGACCCGGTGTCGTTTGGCTCGTGAGCCGCCCTGTGGGCTTCCTCGCGAAACTTGGGAGCGATGAGGGAGACTCCAAAGGGCGTGAAGAGGCCGCGGGGCCCGAATCTCTCGAGGAAGCCAGAGTAAATCTTTTCGAGCTTGGCGTGTTGGCTATCGGCGGTCAGTGGCTGCGGGAGACAGACGCGGGACGCAGGGACGTACCGGGAGGACGAGAGGCGTCTGCGCTTCACGCCTGCCTGGTGCTGGTTCTCGTCGGCGGTCATTCTCACTGCGGGGCTGTCAGTACGGGCGGAGACGAGACGGACAAGTACACGCACACAGATCCCAGCGGCTGCGCCTGCTCTGGACGGCGAGGGGCATGCCGTGCTTGTCCTGGAGATGGCGTCTGGCGACGCTGCGGCCGTTCTTGCCGTCGTAGGTCTTGCCGCAGACCCTGCAGGTGATGAGCTTCCACTCGGTGTAGGCGGCGTCGGCGGGGTGTGCGTCTGGGTGGAGGATGAGGAGGTCGTTGACGTCGAGGGACCAGCCGGGGGCGGCGGGGCAGGGGAGGAGGCCGTTGGGGCGGCAGGCGCGGAGCTGGAGGAGCGGCTGGCTGGCGTCGGCAAAGTCGGGGAAGAAGACGGGGGTGGACTCGGTGGGGGGGGCTGGCTCGTGGGGGTGCATCGGGGGGGGGGGAGTAAATCCGCGGTGCATCGGGGGGGAGTAATGTAAATCCGCGTCCAACTTTTATTCACTCACTCTCTCACTATATAACATGGCAGCCCCCCTCTACGTCACCCAGTCTGGCCGCCTGTGGCACGCCGGCCTCATCCTCATCGTCACCGTCGGCCTCCCAGGTAAGCACGCCCAGCACACGCCCCCGCTCACCCCCAGCCCGCGGCAAGACCCACATCTCCCGCGCCCTCGAACGCTACCTCCGCTGGCTCGGCGTCAAGACCCGCGTCTACTCCATCGGCGACTACAGGCGCAAGGTCCTCGGCGGCGCTCACAACGTGCCCCACGACTACTTCCAGACAAAGAGTGCGTCCCTGTGCTGCCCCGCCCGCTGACACCCCAGCCCCCAGGTCAGAGGCCACCAACGCCCTCCGCCGCCGCATCAAGGCAGAGCTCGAGGACCAGATCATGGACTTTTTCACCCAGGGCGGCCAGGTCGTCATCTACGATGCCAACAACGGCAGCGTCGCAGAGAGAAAGATCACCTCGGAAAAGTTTGGCAACCGGGGCGTCCATGTCATCTACCTCGGTCAGTCGTGCGTCGCCCTGTGGCGCGGGTGCTGACTGCCGCAGAGAGCCTCTGTGACCAAGAGGATATCATCACCGCCAACATCCGCAGCGTCAAGCTCTCGTCTCCCGACGTGTGTCCCTCTTCCCCCCCCGCCCGCACACACATGCTGATACCGCGCCTAGTATGCCGGATGGGACGCAGAAAAGGCAGTCGCAGACTACTGGGAACGTATCCGCGACCAGGCTGCGGTGTACGACACCGTCACCGCCGACGAAGGACCGTTTATCAAGGTGATGAATGTCGGCGAGCGGATCGAAGTGAACCGTATCGAAGGTGGGTCCGTCCAGCGTCCGGCACTTGCTCATTTACAACCCAGGATATCTCCAAACGCGATGCTGCTTCTTCTTGATGAATATCCACACCCGTCCTCGCAACATTTACTTTGCGCGTGTACGTCCCTACTATTGAATAACTTTCTCCTATTGAACAACTAACAACCGACACAACGCAGTCTGGGCAATCTCTCATCGAACACTCGTATAAAGCCGACTCTGACCTCTCGCCGGCCGGCTGGGAATATGCTGAACGACTCAAGGCGGCGGTGATTGCGCGACGTAAAGCGGCGAGAGAGGAGAGAAAGGCAAAAGGCGAAGTCGTCGGGGAGGACAACCCGCTGCTGGCAAGTGCTCCCATTGTCTATCCATACACTAACCACGCTCCCTAGATCTGGACATCCGCCCGTCGTCGTGCTTACCACACCGCCTGGCCCTTTGTCCATTCCGGCTACAAGGTCGTCCAGAAACCGATCATGTCGGAAATCAACCCGGGCGTCTGGGACGGTCTCTCGACACAGGAAGCGATGGAACTCTACCCCGACGAATGGTCCCGTTTCCTCGCTGACCCGTATGCGCATAGGGCACCGCGCGCGGAAAGTTATCATGATCTCAGTGTCCGACTCGAAAGTGTCATTTTCGAGCTGGAGAGGTGTCAGGATGATTTGTTGATTATCGGCCATGCTTCCGTTATCCGCTGTCTCGTAATTCCCCTTCCTTTGCTCATCATTTGCAACGTGCTAACAAAAAACAGCTCGCCTACCTTGTCGGTCTCCCGCCCAACGAAGTGCCGGCGGTCGAGATCGCGCGGGGCGACCTCGTCGAAATCACGCCGGCCTCTTACGGCGTCATCTCCCGCGCCTGGCACTTTTGGTCCGGTGAAGGCCGGGGCGACGCGTATGGTGGAAACCTGTACGAAAACTTTGCAGAAGCGACGTCTGGCAAGGGCTCGGTCCTGCCCGATTCGGGCGTCAACTTTGCGGCCGACGCGCTGAATATGGAGAAGGAGGCGCAGGAGGAGGAAGGCAGGGAGAAGGAGGAGAGGGGGGAAAAGATGATGGAGGCCGCCAAGGCGGTGGGCAAGATTGCAGAGCAGGCTGCGGCCAATACAGCAGCTGGTGCAGGTGCGCATGGCAGCAGTGGTGGTGATGGCACCGCAGGCGGAGTCGGTCAAGGTGCCAGGGGTCCAGGAAAGGCATTGAGGAGATGGGGTTCAGAGAGGGGCAAAGGTAGGGGTCTGCCAGGGTTGAGCGAGTTGAACGAGACGGATGATGATGAAGTAGAGGAAAACAAGAAGGATGATGAAGCGGTGGCAGTGTCTGAAGGCGAGGGTAGAGAAAGTGGAACAACGAGGAGTAGAGCTAGTGAGTTGGGAGATTAAAAACGATTTTGATCGAAACGCTTATACGTGCTTTAGTGAGCCTTTTGGAAATCTAGACCGATCTGAAATTGGATGGTGCACAAGATGTAACAGATGTAATACAGAAAATGGAAAAAAAGTAATGCTTTATGAAGGATGTAATGCGCTCAACTCGATTAATCTCTCTGTCCATTCCATCGCCATGTGTTCACCCTTCTCCTTCTCTCGGACATTGATACCCTCGTCGTACAACCGACTCGCCATTTCTTGCGTGAACAATGTTGATGCTTGATCTTTTGATAATAAACTCCAGTTGGGTGATTGACCGCCTCGCACCCAATCGAAATCCTGGACTTGAGTATGTCTACTCTCGTACGCCTGTTTCATGTCAGTCTTGGAACGCCCGGAATAAAAAATAAATAAAAAGACTTGCCGGCTGAGTGGATAGTAAAAAAGAAGGATAAGCTCCAAAGGCAACGTTCGTGCAGTGCTCGATGACCGGAAGAGAAGCAACATTTAGCAACACGTGTGTGTTTGTCGAGGAATGTATTCTAAACTGTTTCAAGCAATTAGACCAAAAAACAACCCCCGCTTCCGCTGGGGGGAACGAAAGACTATAGGACACGTACCTGCTGGGCACCGACAATGACCAGACAGTTCACCATCCCGGAGAGCATGGCGCTTCCCGGCAGGACGGGAGCTACCATGATACATTGCTCGAGATCCTTGGCGTGCAGAGCTGTCAGGATCGGTCTTTGTCCTGCTGCTGTCCATGTCGTTCCATCCGCTGGAGCTCGTGGTGGCCCCACTTCCGGTCCCGTTCCTGTAGCGCGCGGCGGGCATAGGTCGATCACGCAGCGAGAAAGGGATGAGAGGGATAGTGTGTATGCGCCTGTACCTGGTGCGAGCTCGGGTCGCACAATCGTATTCGCGAGACAAGATATCGTGTGCGTCGAAGACGTGGACGTGGACGTGGATGCCGGTGTAAAAGTCGAAAGTCCCCGGGTTTGGGAAATGTCACCACTATCAGAAGACGACGACGACGACGCTGTCAAGCTTGAGATATTTGACGTTGCCTGTGAAGAAGCGTTGGGGATCGACTGTGCGGCACCAGGCGAAGATTTCGGTTTTGTAAATGCGAATCGACTCTTTGGCTTTTCTTTCGCTCTCAGAACAGCCACTTTACTTTCAAGCTCTGTTATTTGCTACTGGCAGTATGTCAACAAGTATCCCGGACTGGGTCCTTTTTTTTTTTGGCCCATGCCACCTACACTGGCATATCGTCCACGATCGTATTTGGGTAATCCCTCGCCAAAACTGTCCACCAACGTCCTCAAAGACGATATACGCTTGGATATATCAGTAATGGATGTCGATGGCTGCTCTTCTAAAGACTGTAGTATTCCTAATTGAAGCCATAAGTAACCCAGCGGGCGAAAAGCCACCAAAAAAAAAGGGAAAAAGAAGAGCTAGCAGACGGACCTTGCTTCTGAGAATGGAACATTGAATGCAGCTCAGCTGATTGCGCTGTAGACACG
>NC_006670.1:1610700-1643200 GCF_000091045.1 Cryptococcus deneoformans JEC21
AGGGAAGATCGGGCACGCGAGCAATGTCTACTGGAACGAGCATGCTGGAGAACTCGCCAAGTCCCTGATAGAAAATACTCGAACCCATGGCGGCCTGGGTCTCGGCAAGGCCGAAGGAGATGACAAGGGCGGCCGAGTTTTCTTCTCCAACTCTGGTACAGAAGCAAATGAAGGTGCTCTAAAATTTGCACGAGCCTACGGCAAGACAATTGCTGAGGACAAAAGTGACATTGTCTGCTTCTCCAATGCCTTTCACGGCCGTTCACTTGGTGCTCTCTCATGCACCCCCAATCCCAAGTACCAAGCCCCTTTTGCCCCTCTGATTCCCGGTGTCAAGGTTGGAGAGTACAATGACATGTCCGAAGAGAGGCTCAAGGACCTTGTCAACGAAAAGACATGCGGTGTTATCGTGGAACCTATCCAGGGTGAAGGTGGTGTTGGTGAGGGGAAGAAGGAATGGTTTGAAATGCTTGGGAAAAGGTGCAAGGAGGTTGGCGCTGTTTTGATCTACGATGAGATTCAGGTGCGTAAGCAGTAGCTTTAGGAAATCATTCTTGACTCTAACACTTGCGACGTAGTGCGGCCTCTTTAGGTCTGGTGAAATGTGGGCCCACTCCAGCTTCCCTGCCGCGGCCCAGCCAGACATTGTCACTATGGCAAAACCCCTCGCCAACGGTTTCCCCATTGGAGCTATCATGGTCCGCTCCAAAATTGCCAACGCCATCTCCCCCGGTATGCATGGTACCACCTTTGGTGGGCAGCCTCTTGCCTGTGCGATGGGTGTCCATGTGCTCGAACGTCTCTCTGCTCCCGCGTTCCTCGATAATCTTCAAAGCACAAGTGCTTACCTTGGGAAGAAAGCTGAAAAGTTACCCCAGCTATTTCCTAGTCTGATCAAGGAGATTCGAGGAAGGGGTTTGATCAGGGGTATCGCATTCAAGGACGAGAGCAAACCAGGAGAGCTTGTCAAGCTTGCTAGGGAGAGGGGTGTTTTGCTTCTGACAGCCGGCAAGGATGCCGTTAGGCTTGTCCCTGCCCTGGTTGTGAGCAAGGAGGAGTGCGACAAGGCTATGGGCGTCATTGAGAGCTGTTTGCATATCATTGAGGGGGATAAAGCATAAATGGTTAGATATGGTTTGCTCATCCCATAAATTGGGTTTTTGGACGAGTGAATTATATGTGCAATAAAATGATACATATATCACATTGTATGAAAATCTACATTCCATTGGTCTCCCTCAGGTGTTGGAAGATCGTCTTATCTTTCTCCCATTCGTAGAGCTGTGCGTAATATGCCACCAGCACACCCAGCAGCAAGATCGCCACTGTCACCAGGATTTGTGCAGTGGACCAACTTTCCTCTACCTTTTGGCCTGTTACCCAAATATCGATTCGGCGCGACCTCGTGTCTTCCTTGATGCTTGCTGCCGTCAAACTTGAGTCCTCGAACCACACGAATGCTCGCTCTTTCTCCCAGTCAACATGGACTTTGCCCCCAGCTGTGACTGTCCATTCTGTGGACTCTTTTCGGAATACGCGACGAGGAAGGAAGATCTCGGTGTATTCTTCGGGAGTGGGAGCCGCGGTTGACACCCTCAAAGGAGATCGGAAACGATATGTAAAAGTACAAGCGTTTGCGTCGTAAGCAAGAGAAGTTGGGTTACCAGCGGTGGCGATCGGGTAAGGGCGCTGCCTATAAGTTAGCTTTTCGGTTAGATGAGAACTATAAAAGAGACTGACAACAATAACATTCAACAGACGAGCTCCAACGTCAAGACAGTCGGAGCTTTTTTCGGCATCCTGAAGGAGCTTGGTGCGATTACTTTCTGAATACCAGGAAAAATTCTCCGCATTCCACTGAATAATATTAGCATTTCCATTTAAAATTCAGGCAGAAAAGAGACTCACATCATCACCAATATCGTCGCGATTGGCAGGATTGTAGGTCCACAAACTGTGTATCGTTAGCCGCCCTTACGTTATGATGCACAGAACTACTTACTTGAATCCCATTAATGCGCCTTCCATCGCAGAAATAACAGCATCCATAGACCGTTCTTGCCATTTCCAGTCTCCCGTCCTAAAGGCTTCCTCATTGCTATGGCATTAATCAGCTAACATTCGAAGTTTCGCAAACGGTGGAAGAATCATTTACTTGATGTCCATGGGAACACCGCATTCACCAAAGATCACAGGTACGGGCCCAAGTTTAAGTCGAGCAGCAAGGACGATGGTCTTTATCTGAAGAGCATAATTGGCTTTGGCGGCAGCAGTGCCAAAATACAGCGCTCGAAGAATAAACATGCCCTGACAGAAGGTATCAGCTGTATCTCCGTAATAAACTAAGTTGTACGCACCCGAGCAAGGCCTTGAACATTAACTGACATGAACCCAAACTTCTTCTTGAACAATGTGTTTAGATCATACCAATGAGGCGCATAGACCATATTCTTGGGCCGCGACTCCTCTTTCCACTCTGGGCAAAGCTCGTTGGGAATTGCTTCCACCATTCTGGCTTTCAATCCCTTGGTTGAGGAAGTATTCTCTTCGACCACTTGCTCCCACTTTCTCACAAATGGGAAATAAAAGTCTTCGTAAAAATCAACCTTGCCTCCATCCCGGTTCTTTACAAAGTAGTCTTGCTGCAAAGCAGCAGCCTCCTGCCTTGCTTCACTCCACCGCCAAACACCATGCTTCTCCCAAGGGCATTCCTTACTTGCCCAGGCGCAAGCTCCTTCAGGGTTGGCCGTCACGTGAGATGTTATACGGGTTGGGAAAGGGAAAGAACGAGTATAAACAGGTACATTGGGAGTGGGGTGGCCGGCACCCATAGAGAATGATTGAAGCGGAGAGGGGAATTGACCCAAATGAAGATCAGTAGTATAGTCCTGTTCGCTGCTGTCAGCTACAATTGGTAACTTTCGACTGTCAGACGGACCCATTCGTGAATAGATTGGATACCAATGAACCCAGGATGGGGTTCGTTCATAAGCTACGCACGATGGTCAGTCAAATATGCACAAGTGAAACAATTTTGCCTTACTTCAAAACCGACGACTGTCTCAAGATCACCTACGGCCTTCACAAGCTTGGCGGTAGCAGCAAGGAAGGCGTCTTGTAAGTATACCTGGATGTTGCGAGACACCCATTTCCCATCATTTTGGGCGGATACTCTGAGCGAAGGCGCAAACGTCTCTCCACCCCAAAATAAAGTACTATAACTTTTCAATATGGGCCTTTGAGTGTTATATAACAAATAACTTACTTCATAGTAGCCGCAGCCAGCTTTTGGTAGCCTATAGATAACATATCAACGATGACTTGGCAAGTCATTGGAGGATGTACCCACCAGTTGGCCATAAGCCCCTCTCTCCTGCGAGCCTTCCACTCTTGATGCCGTCAAGGAAGGCGGCACCAGACAAGGACAAATTCTCGCCCTCATTTGAAAGGTCAAACCCCGCCGCTTCTAGCGTCCATCCGGGTGCCCCAGACTGAAATCATGTCAGAAATACGAGAAGATTAATACTGTAACGCCAGAATCTTACTCCTCCGCAGTATCTTGACCATACATCTTGATGAAGAGCCTAAACAGATACAAGGCATGGTGAGTATTTGCCTTGAGAGACGTATGGCACCTACAATGTATGCGACGAGCCCATAAGGCTCCATGCTTTGAAGCAACGCCCTCAAGTACGCAAGATAATCTTCGTCATAGACACCTCTAGATTTCATTTAGAAACGACTCGGCCGGCTGAAATTAGGATCTCACCTTTCCTTGTGTTCGAGCGCTTCCCAAGTTACGGTTAACCTGACTAGGAATACGAACATAGTTCAGCGATTGTATAATGCCTCCAAATCAGTAACGTACCAAATGTCAAACCCCATGATTTGAGCCTCGCCCAATGCTCATCAGCCTCCTCCAGCGGGAACGGCCTTCCGACATAATTGGCCTGCGCATGATCGTGAATTTTAGGCGCAGGGAACGCAGGTCTACCCATAACATGGACGATTAACAACTTTTGGAGGAGCAACAAAGAGCAACGCGTTCATAAGAAACAATGATGCACGCGGACTCACACTTTGCTTGCAGCGGAAACGTTGGCACCCCGCAGGTGTAAGACTCTCCCGTGCGAGTCGATAAAATGCCTGCCTTCTATGGAAATTGCAGCTGCAGATAGGTGGGATATGTCAAATTGAGGATCGGACATGCTGGTGGGTGTGGGAACAGAGTAATACGCTAAGCAGAGTGGAGTTGGACATGGGAGGATAGATGACGGATATGCCTGCACACATCGATACGCGCCCAACGCCCATTCCCGGCCGCCGGCTATCACTCACCACTCAAAACATCATTTATTCGTCACACATCGGTTCATATTCTGTTCAATGTGCGTTCTCAAGTTATAATTTCCTGACTTTCGAACACAGGATCCCACTTGTACGTCCCAACTCTGAACCAAAGCAGCAAGTCGCTCTCGCTCCCGGACTCCGACTCGATGCAACGACCAGTTTCGTTTTCCATGTTCATTCAGGGCCAACGTCAAGGCCAATCCGACGGTGAAATAGAGCGGTGCTGTGCACCGCGCAAGCACCGCGCATTTGTTGGAGAAGCCCCTGCGAATGTTATCCCAGTATCCAATGTAACGAAGACAAAAGTGTAGCTGCGTCGGATCACGGTGTAATCAGCATGGTCAATTGCGGTACTGCTGGGGCAAATGTGGCGTTTGGTCTTTTCAATTCGAGGACGCTACTCTCGTGAGCGGCTCCACCAACAGAAATAGCAGGGCGTAGAACTTAGGAATGAGGACAGCCTATATGCATTCCTAGGGCACACGGATACCGTCACGTGTGTGCAAATTGTAGAGCCGGCTTGGGACGAAAGACACAGACCCATCAGCCAGATGCGCCCCTGATTGTGCCCGGGTCGGGGCATGCCACGCTTCGAGTATGGAGACTACCTCAGCCGGATGAAGACCTGCTTCCCGATGACACTGTTTGTCTTCATCTTTCATTGACAGTGATCATCCCGACTTGATTGATAGGAAAAAAGGCTCAATAATGAGATATAGTCTACAGTACTGTCTATGATACACAAAGAGAGAGATGCCTCTGGCTCAATGGATGGGATTGTAAGAGTTTGGAAAATACGGCTCGATAATTTCTGATGTTTCCAACTTTGTTTGGCGTAATCTCGGTAGAATGCCCAGGGTTGTCAAGCTCCATCCATATACATTGGTTGATTATGCAACCTTCATAACCTATATATGAACTACATGTATGTATATCACATCAGGACTTCCAACTTTTACTTCCCTTAAAAAATGATTGAAGGATTTTCTATCATCGTCTCAAAGCTTTCTCGCCGAGGACTTTCCGACGCACGTCAAGTCCTTGGCCTCCTGCGTCTAATAGCCGCTCTGTCGCCAGCTCATCCAACAGTCGCAAATGTTTTTCAGACGTTTGAAGATCCGCGGGAACAGAAGTCTCTAAGTTTGGAGAGTCCAATAACCGTTGAATAGCCTTGTATTAAGTCGAATGAGTCCATTGGATACAAACTGGCAGATATTGGGACGTACCAACTTGATTCCCCACCACGTTCTTGTACGACGCGTGTTCACATTAGTTTCCTTGCCGCCTTGCATTTCGGATGCTCTAAGGAAATGCTTCAAAGCCAAATGATAATCCCTGTGATATCCTAGTTAGATATGGCACGTATGTACACAATATATAAAACTCACCCCAAAGTATACGCCACTTCACCGCAACGTCTGACTACACCGTCATCCCAGCTATTTATGACGGATAAATGTCCCAAAGCACCGAGTGCTTGAGAATAAAGACCTTGTTCGGAGTACAAATCTGCCAATAATGACCAAGCGGCGGGATCGGAATAGAAAACATCAAGATAAGAGAGGAGCAGAGGAATAGCGGAAAGGGATGGGAGAGCAAGAGATATGATACGTTGATGGGCAGTCTATGTGAACAAACGAAGACATCAGATATGTAGTCTGCTTGCACTATGGGGTACTCACAATGTTTGTCTCGTCCTCCTTCAAAAGGGCCTCATATACCGCCCTAGCCCGCGAGACGTCTCCATCGGCCTCAAATTTCAACCCATCCAGAATCCGCACTCGAGGTGAGCCAGGAAACTTCCCATACAGCGTCTCAATTTGCTCCTACAAATGATTCATTAGACCCTGGCATATTTTCTGGAACAGCCGGGGATGCTTACTGAGGCTAACAATGTCTGACCCAGATCAAGAGCAGCGATGGCGAGTTGTTCCCTGATGGCCCATTCTGAAAGATGCTATCAGCCCGGAACAACAGCACAAACACGATTTAGTCTTCACCTTGATCTCCAGCATTACCGCTTAACAAGACTCGCTTAGCGAGCTGTACAGTCTCTTCAGAATGTCTCGCACCGAGTGTCCTCCACTCAGCCAGCCGTTCAAAATCGGATTTGGGCATGGTACCAGGAGGTTATATGGATGGTTCTGCAGTCTGTGGACCAAAGAGGGATAATAAATTCAGCCTTTCGCTGGTATGTTGAAAAGGTATGCTATACACTACAGTGGATGATAATGATATTAGTAGGAAAAGCTGGGCCAAGGGAATATGTATTGATGTACATAGCAGTAATAATGACGAGACGAATGAACAGGGTCTTGACGCTCGACGCGGTTGAAGAAGGAACTTATGGAGTCCATACGATCTCCGTTCGACGTTGTTCTTGGAAAGTCAAAGTCCGGTAGCCCTGCAAGATCGGTCGCCGAGAATAATAATAGCCTGCTGCATATCGTGGCATTCTAACAACATATTCATGAAAAAAAAAGCATGACAACCTATAACTATAATGTCACTACGATCTTTTGCACCCATGCGTGATGATATGCCTGATATACCTCGTCGTAGACAGATATATATGTGTGATTATCGTAAGACATCTCCTTTCGTGACTATGATACAAAACTGTCGATTTGTTCACCTAACCTTTGTTTCCAGGGCTGACTTTGCGCATGCTCTCCCAATCACTCATCTCGCCTGGCCGCACTAGCGACACTTTTTTCGCAGCTTTCGTATCTTGCCAATCCTCCGCCTCTTCTTTCTTTCCTTCCTCACAACTGTCTCTCGATTCATTCTTCTTCCCAGTCTCTTTTCCATTCTGGGGGTTGACAGGTGTATACTCGAAAAACCTTTCATGGTTTATCTCTTCGTATCCAATTTCCATCGGGCTTTCCATGACAAACATCATTGGCGTGTTTCGACCACTCGATCGCCCTGCTTCGCTATCTTTTCGCTCCCTCCTTGAGCCGTCATATCCGTTAAGACCCATGTCTGGAGTACCGGTTCTTGAATGGGCACTTTCCACATCACTCGACAGCCGTTCAGTCTCATGTGGACTGAGCCAGTAGTCGGATGAAACAGTTTGACGTCTATCCCCTCCCCTTTCTTCAAGGAGGCTGGCAACGCGACTAGAGCTTGTATCACGAGAAGTAGGATACCTAGCATTATCGGGTCCATTGCTTGGTCTTCGAAACATGATTGGCAGTTCTCCTGGGCTCATGCTCAAATGCGTTGCCTCGTTTTCCACATCTTCATCCCCGCTGTTAGGGAGAGACAGGACTGGTACGCCGCGATCTCCGCCCTCCTCATCTCTTGCGACGTCCTCAACAACGCCACTAACTCCATCTTCACGCATACTTCTTGCTGCTGCCTGTAATGCCAGGTGTCGCACTTCTTTCCACTCTCGTTCAGCGCGATCCGCTTCATACTCGAGGACATTAATCCAAAATTGCACCTTTGAGAGGAAGATGCGTTCAGTCCTGGTGCGCCGAGCCAATGAAGGAATAGTGGAAGCAAGACGGTCACGAGTAGACTTTTGAAAAGGAGTTAGGATGTTGACGTTGCGAGCAAGCAAGAGAGAGGATTGAATGGAGGATTCAATCGGTACCACCTTCTCACGAAGAATTCGAAGATGGTTCTAAAGAGAATTGTCAGCGTTACTGCATATGGTTGCTTGCGGAGGGAATTACCTGGATAATGGCTAAACGGGAAGCATGGCTGTAAGACCTATCTGGCTGCCTAGCCGTGCCCACAGTCTTTGCGCCTCCTCTACCAGCCGCCAGCTCCGCTTTGACGACGCCGAATACCTCTTCCAGTTGCTCACCTTCCTGCAAACTGTCGTTGGCACCGTCAATATCTACGCCTCTGACACCATCACCTTTTAGGTGGGCCGGTGTTTTTTCTTGACTCGTTTGGTCCACGCCCCTAAATACAGCAACTCGTCCTGGGGTAGATGCTCCGTCCGAAGAGTCATAACGGTCCTCACGCATGTCCCTTCTATGAGACGCAGCAGCAGCAGCGCCCGCCAATACCGCTTGGTCCTTGCGCATTGTTCCACGTCGCATCTTGATACCGGCACTTTTAAAAGCTGAGGCGTAATTGATGAGGGTGATCCACTCATTCATCTCAAGTTCGTCCCGAGCTTGCATAAGATATTGTTGGTGCTGAGAGATAACGAAACGAAAGGTGTTTGGATACTGAAACACGTCAGCATTTCCGGATTAGACTTTGATACACTCACAGCAGTGAAACTCTTGTCGAAAACTGCAATGCAGTCCTTGACGGGGAATACTTCATCTGGTTTGAAAGAAGCCATTCGTGGGAGGAGCAGTTGACCATCCTTGTCATTTTCCGATGTCGCCCTAGCTTGCTCAAGCAGTGTCAAAGCCCACATAGGGTCTTTAAAAAAAAGTAGCTGTGATTGAGTGAGGATAACGCTCCAAGATTTCCATTTGCGATTTTTCTTGCCCGTTTCGCTAAAAGCTTCATCTGAGAAGGCAGAATCAGTTTTATCCTTTTCCCTCCCGTGCTCTGAAAATAACCAACCACCACTAACCTTTTCGAGATATTAGCCCGACTTTTGTTACTCGCAGAGCCATGTCCAACTCCTTCTCTTGTTTCGCCGCTTGCTTCTTTCCTGATGTTATGAGTGTGTTCCTCCTTGCTGTCTTCTGCTGGGGTACAGGAATTGAAAGGCTATGCGCAGAAGCAAAAGCCTTGCTCAACCCTTCGAAATCAAGGATTGGTCTAGTTCCAAGACAAGAAAATGGATTTTCAGCCGGTATTTCCTTCTCCACATCAACTCTCAATTGATCAAGCATATCTCGCACGATAAGATCGTACACGTCAATTTTGTTGGAGGACTTGCTGGGAGGATTAGAGCCGTTCAAGAAGGCAGAGAACGTCGGAGTAGACGGCCCAAAATTCAACGGAGTTGTACGCCCAGATGTGCGCTTCAGATCAGAGTCGTCCTCAATGAAGACAAACGGAGTAAACGTGATATTGTCATAGAAAGCTTCTAGCACGAAAGATGGCACGCCTTCCATGCGTGAATTGCGCACATAATCTGCCTTGGACATCTTATTCTTGTTATGCTTATTGAAGGCATCGGTGTGAAGCATCATCATCGAGAATGCAAGGACATATGCGTTGTCTGGAAGACCTGTTAGTTGTCATATGAAATAACATGGCCTTACTTACCTTTTTCGCCGAAGAGACCGGGCTCACACCTTTCATATTGTTTTGCGAACGCTTCAATTACACGATCGATCTGCTGTGTCTCTTTCGGAAGAGAGATTTGCATAAGCAGTTTCCTCAAAGCGACGTCCAGAGCGTTATGAGTGAAGTTGAACGTTGACATGAACATCTGTAATGCTTCCACGTGAAGAGCATCGCCGCTATATTCCAGTTCAGCTTTGGTGAGTATTTGACCGAGGAAGTAAAGTAGCTCACCTAGACGCCAGCACATTGGCTATTTCGCACCTCCCAACAGCACTGAGAGCCCTCTCCAACCATTCCCTGGGCGATTCTTCTCCTTCCGGTACATCAGCTTGTTTCATAGCATTGGTCTTAACGGCTAGACTACCTAAGCTGGGCCTTGGGCTAGCACCGGGACTTAACACTCCAGTGGACCCATCCTCCCAGCCTTGACCAGATATCTGCGCACCTGTAGCTACTGATGAAGTAGATCCGTTGGATCTAGGCGGAAGAGGAAATAGAGCAGAATGTTGGGGCGACGAGGATGCTGATCCAAATAGTCCATTAGAAAGACGACGTATTGTGCTTTGGCGGCGAGGTGGCGTTGCAGAGATGGGAAAAGTGCTTGGCGAAGGCGGCGCAAAATGGTACGAAGTTGGCGCAAGAGATACAGTTGACGCTCGAGCTCTGCTTCGACGTGATGCTATTTTGTGGGTATGAAGAGGATCTCCGAGGACTGAATGTTTCGTAGAAGACGCATTGGATGAAAGAGAAGGTGTCATTGACGAACTTGACACTCTTCCAACTGTGTGATTTTTTTCCTGCTGTGATTCCAGATGGACGCTGTCCTCCATTATGACGTGACCTCCCGCGGTATCATAAGGCCTCATAGAAGAGGCCGACGCCGAGAGTCGCATACGTTGGCTGGCCACTCCCCCAAACTCGTCAACATCGCTGGCATCCTGGCGTAAAAGACTGTTACTCCTGCTCCGGTTTGAGGACTTGGAGAACACACTTTTCATTCTCCCTACGATCGCTGAGTTGCTGGAGCCTGTCCTGCTGTCCATTCTGGGTCGTACAGGTGTTTTGAGGCCCGTTGAGGGAGAGGGAGAAGGACTATCTGAGGCAGGTTGAGAGGGAGCTGGAGAGTGATCGGGTGGTTGTTGTGGCAAAGGCCCATCAGAAAATGACCTGACTCGCCCTCCCTGTGCTTTAGCAGGCGCTTTGGAAGATTCGGACTTTTGCACTGGCGTATCCAGAGCGCAAGATAACGACGACCTCGAAGTGACGTTATGTTGCCTTGTTTCCATCCAAGGGCGTATCCCAGGTCCCCAATGAGCACTACTACCAGGGCTGAAGACCATCTCTTCAATCTCAATGCCTGGACTGGATGTCCACGTGTTGCTTCCATCAGGTGAGAATGGATCGACGGCAGGAACTTGCAGAGAAGATTGGGAAGCGTTCGTCAGCGGGCGTGTCGAACATTCAGAGCTATGAATAGCCCTAGGAACAACCATAATTGACAGCGGCTCTGCTTCTTCCTCGTTTTTCGCAGATGATCGGCGAGCGAATAAGCTATTCAATCTCTTGGGAGTACCATGTGGTGCGTTAGTGGTAGGAGGGGGTGGAAGGTCGGTTTGTCCGTTGTACTGATCACCCTCACTGACTAGGTCTATATTTCCCTTGTTAGGAGCCTGATCTTCTGGGAATCTAGATGTATCACCAGCAACGTTCTGGACGTCATCCAGCTCACTTGCCGGTTCCCTGAGCCTCGTCTCTGAAGCTTTTCGCCTCACAGTCTTTTTCATTCCTAACCATTCTAGCACCCCAAGCTTTCCGCCGCCTCCTTGATCACCGTTTGTCTCCTCTTCTCCATTCTTCTGGTCATCATCTTGGACGGGATCCCCCATTTTGGCGGATAATACCACTGGCGGTGATTTGCCAAACAATCCCGATAAACTTCTCGCTCTTTTGATTCTTGTCTTTTTGTCAGATTCATCTTCCTTTTGCAAACCTTGTGGTTTTGTGACTTCGGGCTCTGCAAAAGTAATTTTATGATTGGGAGTCCCCGGACGAGATGGAAATGGCGACGATACTGATTGCGGTTTTAAGGGAACGGGCGGAGGGGACGGGCTTTGAACAGATACAGAAGGTGATCTGGAAGATGGCCGTGAGCGCGATACAGACCGAGATCTTCCCGAGATGACTGAAGGTAATCCCAAACCAAGAGGTTTTGAGGGCTCTGCGCTGGAAGCTCTGCCTCGTGAATGGCTTCTGGGCCGTCCCGAAATAGACCTGCTACGCCGCTCTTCATGTGCTCTTCTGGTAGCCTTGGGTTCTTGTGGACTGCTGGGGGTGATAAAAATTTCGGAAGGAGCTTTAGGCTCTTTCAATCCCTTACTATCAGGTGTTGGGGGCGGCAACGGCGGCAACGGTCTGTCCATGCCGACAGGTAAAGGGGGTTGAGTTTTATCTCTATGGGAAGAGGTAATTGGAGATGGTACCGAATTTAGGGATGAGGATCTTGGTGCTGGGTTGAGGAGAAGCTCCTCCTCAAGTTTGTTGAAAAGTGAGCTGTCGGGTCCTGGATTTGACGGTAGATCAGGGGTGCTGAAAGGATCGCGGTCGCTCGCCGTGCGAGAGAAAGTCCATGTAGTTAACGCATGTGGCTGTAAGAGGTATGTCAGCAGATGAACCAGGATTAAGGGTGGTTAAATGTTAGATGACTTACTGTTTTCATCACATCGTTTACCGTTAACGTCTTTTCAGACATCGTTCTCGCAGGTGTTTTATGACCCAAATCTTCCATCCTCAGTACCAGGGGCTCGTCGGCACCACCAGACTTTCGCTTTTTCTTTTTAACAGTCTTTTCCAGATCCCCATCAATCGTTAGCAAATCGTCGCCTTCGTGCCCTGTTCTCTCTCTCAGCTCTTCCTCGTGCGCATCCTCTCGTCTACCTCCTTTCACGGTCTCATTGTCCCGCCCGTTCGATACTGGGCCGAGCTCTAATTCCTCAGTGCCGTTAGAACTTCCACGGCGCTTATCTTTTGCCTTTTCTTTCGAAAGTGGGATCACTGGAGAAGCCAAGCCGAACCATGAACGTCGTTTCGCTCTAACAGACGTAGGCGTTAAAGGTGTCGGTGTCGAGGGCGGCGATGATCGATGTGGACGCAGTGTGGAGGGACCTGCCTCTGCGTTACTGTCCATATTTGGGTCTACCTGTGAACTCCCATTGGCTATAGTGCAAGATGCTGCTCGATGGTACTTGCCCAGTTGTGAACTTGTTAAACGGAATGCACTTGTTGCGCGAGAATGAACAACATAATAGTACGAGGAGTGATGACGATCCGGCGGACATGTCCACCTGCGACGAAGGCCCCACCACCACGCTTCCACCGCCCAGTAGCCCAGAATACAAAAAGGGCCTGGAACTTGAAACCTGATTATAGTTGTTCCCACCAGGAAATTGAATGCCCCTCAAGCAACCAATTTAACAGCAGCAACCATCATGCCCCATTTATCTTGTTCGTTAACTTGAGTATCAGCTATGGCTCTACAACTCTTTCATCAGGCTGGGGGCATGTATGAGTTAATTAAGAGCAGCCTTTCGCGTTGTTGCTCCATGCTTCCACCACCCATATCATTCTTCCACTATCGTCGAGTCATATTTTCTCTTCATCCAAGAGTCAATCTCTGCCCTCTTCTGTCTGATGACCCGATATTAGGCGGCCGAAGACGGAGGCAGGCACCGGAAGCTGGGATAACTGATGGGTGAGGATGATGACTGATTGGAGGAAGAGGATTACGTCATTTAACCGGACAATGCCGCCCAATAAATGATGATTGAAGGATGACGCAGCCACTTAAATAAATGCCCTTCTCGCCCACCCGCCCAGGTCGAGTCCTTGTTCCCAGTCAGCGGTTGATCCCATTCCATCACCTTCCAGAAACCCCATTCTCATCGAACCACAATCCACCGGTTACTCCCATAAACAACACATCAGCTATGTCGTTCAGGACTGCTGCTCGCTTCACTGCCCGTCTCTCCGTCCCGCGCACGCTCACCCGCCACGTCGCTCGACGTGCCGCATCATCCTCTGCCGGACCCAAGATTGGCAGCGATACCCCTTGGATCATTGGCTCTGCTGTTGGGTTCGGTACTCTTGTGAGGGAATTTCTAAAGTTTCCGGACATAGCTAACATGATAATGGGTAATAGGGTGCTTTCATTCTTTTCCCATCTGGAAGAGACGCGGCGAAGCACGTTGAGCCTCATTCTCAGGAGAAGGATGAGATCAACGAACACGCACCTAAGGCTACCCTCGGTGAAGAAAACCTTCAGTCCAGCCACACCATTGAGAGTGCAGTAGTAAGTTGTAATTCTGTTACCGTTTGTTTCTATCTGCTACACAAACGCTGACATGTCCACCAACAAGGCCTCTGACGACCCCAAGGACGTGAACCCCAAGGCCGATAAGCCTGCCAGTGAAATCCCTTCCAAGAAGTTGGGCAAGGGCGATAAGGCCAGCGAGGATCAGAAGGCTGAGGCCAAGTCTGGCGGTGCGAATGCCAACGAAACCGCCCAGGTGCAGAAATCTGCCGACGATGCCAACAAGGGAGAGGAAAAGACCGAAGAAAAGAAGGAAGAGGGGTCTGAGCAGAAGCAGCAGGACTCCGAGGAGGGAACCCCTAGTGCTGAGGACATCAAGCATAGCATCGTTCAAGCTGCGGTAAATAATCCCATTCAAAAAAGATCTGGAATTTGAACCATAAGCTGACGTTGGTGCTCTTTACAGAAGGCAAATGTTCCTGAAGTCGCCATGGACTCTGAAGCGAAGGGTGAATCTCCCATTGGAAAGCAGGAATAAGAATTAGGCTTGTACGAATCACAAGTTGAAGAAAAATGGAATGAGTGGAACGAAAACAATCATTGCATGGCATGCAAAAAGGATTAGCACTTCCAATATCACGCAACCCCTTGTTCACCGCAGAGTCAATGAACTGACAAAGGCCGTTCGTAATTCCATTATCATGGGCATAGAAATTTAGGAGCCTGTAACTTGATCCAGGAACGCCTTGGTCCATTTGCTCTTGCTCTTCAGCGTCACTGGAGACATTAATTACCATTGAGTGATCTGCATTACTGTGGGTCAAGCTTTCAGAACTCATTTTGTCAAGAAATGGTCCTGCCATAGGAATCTCGCCATCGGCGACTATCCGCTACTGCCATTTCCCTTAGTTTAAGCGTACGCAGACCGCTAAGAAGCATAGTGCGGCGTACTCCTTATTATCTCCCTATTAAGTATCCGCTTGGCCGTCGCTCCTTCATTGGCCTTCGTAATTCGAGTCATGACTATTAGGAGGCGCCTATTAACAAAGACCGTGTGTCCTTTATCCCATCATGACCGGTCTATCTGTTGAACCTTTGGCATCGCTTGGTGACAACCTGATATTCCGGCAACAATTTTGTCTAGTCAGAATATGTGGCCTAGACCCTGCTATCCTGTTCAACGTTGGTCCTATCTTGGTAGGACAAAGGATCTTTTTCAGTTTCTTCAAGCACTCTCTCGAGAAAGCCTCAAAAGATCCTTTATCCCAGAAACCCTTCCGCCCCCGGCTAGCTTGATCTTCGCCCCTCCACACACCCTCCTTCCTTCCCAGACCCTTGTTCTATATTGGGTTTTCCAGGTTTTGTTCATATGGGGAAAATCTATCCTTTGTGTATAGGCCTTCACAGCTCGTGGAGAGAAAAGGGGGGAATGCCCAAAGGAAGTTTGTTGAGTCGGGTTTTGATATGGGATGACCAGCAATTGAGATGGTATAAACAGAGAAAGCAACCTTTCATTTTCGAAACATTTTATGTCCTGAGAGAAAAGATCACTTACGTACCACTGTAACTGACTGTAATTGAACGGATTACCAACCCCACAATATTTACTAACACTACGATTCTGTATCGAGTAGACCGAACAGCAAGAGAAAGCAAGCGCCCTGCTGAACAACCTCCAGCTCTTTTCAGTAGATCATCGATTACTCCCTTTGCCACTATATCATAACATATTATCCTAGACACAAAAATCTCGACGATAATGACAACTGGACATTGTATTACCAGCTCAGTTGGCGTTGAGAGCAGCTTAAATGGTGGGAATGATAGTGAGTGCTCAGAATTTCAACGGTGAGGCTGTTAGTAACAACGATCGGGCAGATAAGCGATGTCAGACTTCGTCCCCTTTGAGCTCTCCTCCCTCTTCTTGTCAGATTCCCACCATCGAACAGTTTTCTGATAAATCAAATTGTCACACACCCTCCGCATCCCCTCCCCAACAAGCTATCATGATTCAGCTCCAAGCCCAAGAGAAATCTATTTCGACGTCCCCAGAGAAGACTGACCAAATCCTCTTACATAATTACGCGGAGACATTATCGGCTGAAGACTCAATTGACCCCTTACTGAAGCACCTCACTGACCCATTCAACGTCGAACAGGCTGATTCTCCTCAGAGTAGAACTCAAGATGCTGTTCAAGGAAGTGCAGAAACCGCAAATGACTTTTCGTGGCTACCAGACTTCACAAATACTGCCAGCCAAGCCAATACCGTTGCAGCTCACCTCTGGCCTCTAAACACTACACTCCCTTCCCTTCCTTCTACTCAGCCGCCTTCCTCGGAAGCCGAGTCCCCAGCTTCTTCCTTTACCGGTGGACCGCATGCGGGAGTTGAATGGCCAAATAATTTCGATAACAGGAACATCGAATCGATACACAGCACTGGCGCTAGCGATCATGATGGCATTGCCGGGGTTGTTGGAATAAGCTCAACAAGTTCAGAGAGTGAACTAGAAGCTGGAGGAGGAAAAGATGACGTGGTGCCGCCTCCTCCGAAGAAGAAAAGTCATGCAAGGAAGGTATGTCGACTGTACTTATTCAACGCAACCAGCCTGATAGTATTATTAGCAACCGGAAGGTCACATTAAAAGGGCCAGAAACGCCTTCATTTTGTTTAGAAAGCACATCACCGATTCGAACTTGATCCCTCCCAGTGTTGAGGTTAAACACCAAAACATCTCAGTGGTTGTAAGTGATTGAAACTTTATTTGGGTTTTCATCCTTATATATGTGCGGGTCCTGTAGGCAGCCAAGATGTGGAAGGAGGCGCCTCTGGAAGTGCGTCAAAAGTTCCAGGAACAAGCTCGCATTGAGAAAGAGGAACACCAGCGCAAATATCCTGGGTACCGTTATCAGCCGGTCTTTCGCCGAACAGACATTATCCGTCGTCGAGTGCGCAAAGATCCAGCCGAAGACGAGAAGGTAGATGCCGTGGCGGAAGCTCTTATCAAAGGCAAAGCAGGAAATGAGCTAGAGAAGGAAATTAAAGAGCAGCTGGTTACGCGAAGTGAGGCAAGCGAGAGTGACGGCGAAAGCTCCAGGGGAAGCAGAAGGTAGTTTAGTTATACACAAACTACAAGAGTAAGAACTAATAATCCTTCTGCTTTGCCTAATAGACGCCGCCGGGAAACAGGACAGCTTTCTAAGGGTGCAATTAGAGCCCAACGGGCCCAAGCTAGAGCCAAACAGATGAGGCAAAATCTACTGGGATCCAATCTCTTGAGCATGTCTCTCTACAATGCTGCCAACGCCCGTCTAGCTTCTTCCGCTGCTGCGACTGCTGCAGCTGAGAATGACTACCGGTATCATTCTGGTATCGATGCCATGGGAACGACGGTTGGGCACGGCCATACTCATCCAGGGATGCAATACGCCTTGGATTCTTACATTCAGCTAGGATATGGTCTCGATAACAGGCCTGTACAAGTTGCAGGGTACTCCGGGGAGATGTATGGGGCCCCTTCTACGGCATCAGGCCACGGAAGTGATATATACCGACTTCCTCCCATTAACGGTATGATGGCTGTCGAAAACGGGTACGAATGGCATGCTCCAAGTATGGAGTATTGGGATCAGACAAACGTAGATCCGGAGGCGGCCCAACGGCAAGCGGGATATCCTTTTGAAGGGGAGTACTACGCCACTCACTATGATTTGGAGGGAGGAGTTCCAGAGCAAACGGAGTATCACCTTTCCTCTCTTATGGAGACTTCTCACGTAGGTAACGGGTCGCTTCCCGAGCGAGCGCCGGGAGACATTATCGCTGGCGCCTATGTTACTCACGAGAAGCAGGAAGACAAGGAGCTGCCTAGTATGCGACAGTGGGCTGGCGAAGGACAGCAGACTCCTTCTGGACATGTGATGTTCAACGAGAGATTATTTGATGGTGCATTAGGGAGTGCAGGTCTTCCTGACAAGGCTGAAGAACCCGACGCTTTAGCCATGTTCGATCAAGCTATGGAGCAAGCAGGCGAGATTGCACCTTGGTAATGTTGAATGAGCGAGAAGATGGGAGCCTGAGGTACGGAGTTCTGGGAGAGATCGTTTGTGGCGTGGTGGGATCGGAGTTGCGTGGCTTCTTTCTTTTAGATTCTACGATAGTCTCCTTTTCTTTATGCATCCATAGACACATTACAACAGGTAAAGTCTTATTCGGAAGAGGGAATTATGCCCTACAAATAACTAAACACAATAAATGATAAACATAGAGTGATTTATATACACCATGTTTCTAATTGCATCAAAAAAGTACTGCGAAAGCTATTCACTTCGGCAGCTGATCGTTGTTGATCAAGAACATTAGATGGCCTCACTTTCAATTAAGCAACTCTTCAACAATAATTCTCTCCTTGTCCCAAATGTCTGCTCGCCAGTATACATCCTCCTTGAGCCTAGCCCAAACCTGCTCAAGAGTGTCCATCTTATATACCATAAAGCTTCCTGCGATGTTTGGGGTGCCTTCAGGGAGAGAAGCTTCTCGGGCTTTCGTGCCCGGGCGAGGAAGGATAGGACCGCTGTAAACTGTCAAATGATAAGCACTACTAACTCTACAATGGTTCCTCGGGGGTTGATGACTCACGGACAATACCAGCATTATCGTCAATTTTAGCCCTTGCAAGGTGCTCAGTCCTAACAGCGAGTCGCTTCTCCAGATAGTCAGGGTGATCAGGGGCGTACACGAGGAATCGGGGCATCTTGTATTGAGTACCGTTGGCTATTCTTGACAATTACTGTGAACTAAGCTGAGTAATGATCGATGTGGAATGAGGATTCAAGTTTACCCCCCTAACGAATTGCGACAGCGAGGACATCTTCTAACCGGCCAAGCTGCATGTCCCACCGTCTTATGCCGAGGGGCAAACGAGTGGAGGGGCGGCGGACCGAATATTCAGCAAAATCAGTAAGACGGAGTCCCGATGCGAACGAACTAACTCGGTTATCGGGCCGAGACCTTAACAACGGAAGAGTTAAATAAAACCCCGTCTTTTAAAAAAAATAAAAATATTTAACAAAAGGTTTGCCTGCTGCTGCCACAACTGCTGCGTTTGCTTGTTGGCTGTTGCTGTCCCTCTATCCGCCGAAATCGCAATAAAAACAATGAACGCATATTTATATCCAGATTACCGCCATACGTATCTCAGTAAATCTCGCCAGTAATGCCACCCCGACAGCTGGACCTCCAGTTGGACCTCGAAGGATATAAATAGATTTCTGTAGAAGTATGTAAAGGGGAGCTCTTCTGTCCTCGATCTTGATCTTCTTCCCCTCGAAGATCAATATTCCATAAGTTACTTTGCGAAAGGTCCTCGAGCTCCCAGTGCTCGCTCTCGTCTTACCTTGCACCACCTTCGACGTAAACTTACTCCACTAGTATATAAGCTTGCCTGATCTTCCCAAGCGAATATACCTCCGCCCTATACCATACGCCAACAGACAAGTGTCAAGAGGTATATCATACATATATCTCATTGCTTAGTTAAACTATACGGCTTTCTATCTCGTCTCCAAGGCCGGACCTTGTTGGGGACGAGTCGTAACAAGACCCATAATTACTGTCGACCAGCTCTGCCAACTTGCCGAAGTTTGTCTCTCCTGCATTGCTGATTTCCGTTATGATGAGCGCAAAGCTACACAAAGCGCTCAGCACAGTGCACATATCAGAATGCTCAAGAAGCTGCATGCGCAGCGGCGCTCGAAAATGGATAGCAGGGAAAAGGAATTGGAGGAATTTGCTCGGAAGAATGAGGAGGAAGCAAAGCGTTTGGCAGAGGAAAGGAAAGAGTTAGAGGCTTGGCGTAATGCTCGTGCTGCAGAAGGAGCATCCTCCGCCATTGCAAGCAGCTCCTAGTCAGAATAGAGTGATTTAGCCCCTTTTATGTCATCATTAAAATTGGATAAAGTATGCGTATAACGCAAGTCGTATGATTGTGTCTCAAGTGTTGTATAGACATTTGATGTACGGCAAATGCACTTTACCTACGACATGTGCACGGCATAAACATCCTACCATCGAGGACGCCCGATGCTCCCGCTCATCATCTCACCGATTGACTTCTAGCTAAGAGGGAGGATCACAGAAGTTGCATATGAACTTTGAACATTAAGGAAGATCTCGATAGAGGACTTCCCATTCATGTTTGAGAAGAGCTCTTCGGTTCATAGCCTGTATGGCCATATCAAAGAAACACAAGCAATGCTCCTCGTTCATGTAAGAGAGAGACTTCCGTAGTCGTCTCAGAACGGAATGATTACCCTCTGCGACATTTGAGTTGACCATGCGCAGGTTGGGACTGTAGAACATCGCCGTGCTGATACGACCAGCCCTCGAGCAAGTTGTGTGGCCATGTGCATGGAGCTCATCGACCAAGAACCTGTACCCATCGCCGGATCAATCTCAGATCATAATTACTTAGTTAAGTACCCACCTGACATGGGCAAAGTAAACAGGGTCACGCAACATGCAATAGGTTGCGAGAGAACAGGCAAAATCATACACTATGACCTGACAGCGACAAGGATATCAATCCGGTGTGCTCTTCATCAAAGTGTGGATCTCACCTTTGGCGGGACAGGAAAGAAGCATTTGAGGAGAGAAAAGAAATCATCTCTCCCCTCGGACGTTGGCATGACTTGGTACGCCAGACAGATGCCATGCGGACACCATATGCCAGCGATACCACCCGTCATGCGCATCTTTTTCTTCCTTATGACCCTGCGAAATAACCTTAAGCTTTGTGGGGCTGCCTGAGTGAGACATGAATCAACTCAACTGGTCATAGTACTTCTTGCACCCATCCCCACCACCTTCCCAGTCTCCGATTTTCTGTTGGCAGAGACGCCTCGCTCCTGAACCAGTCGGTATACCGGAGTATACGTCTCAATTGCCGCAGCGGGGGAATGCCGTCCTCACGCCCGTGCCGTCTCTCCCTGTCCTTCTTTCCCTTTCCAACCTCTCTTCCTCCAACTGTCTAGCTTTTCCCAACAGCTCTCCAGGCAGTTGACAGGTATAGTCAGCTCGTTCCTGGAGATCTCGCAAGACCTTTTGACTCCTCGCATTCATGACACCCACTAGGTCGAGGAATGTTTCTGGGAGTGCGAGATTTTCCGGGCCTTGTTTGAACGTGTCGATGACATGAGTGACAACTGGAGTCACCTTGCACATGTCATCAGTAGCATCACCGGTTTCCGAGAAACGTCGCAATTCCTGGTATACTTGTGGAGGGAAGATGGTGGTAATGATATCAGGTGTCATCAGCTATGAATATTTTTATCAGCATGACAGCCAGGTTAAGTGTAAGGAGAAAGGACATACCTGACCTAGAAATAGCTTAACGCCCCCTGGTCGGTGTCGGGGAGGCAGATCACCAGGCTCCAGAAGCGTTCCCAGGAAAGCCTTCAAAGCAATTCCGACCTTCCTATCCACATCTTCAGCACCTTGGGATATGTTCCTCTCGAAGAGTTCTTGGATAGAGTGAGAAAATGCACGCAGAGCGCGAAGATTGACAATATGGCGCCACTCATGAACATCCTGACGGAGTTCTTGGAATCCATTGGCTGTCAAAGAGAAAATGTCCTTATGAAGACAAGCCAGGGTTGTGTAGATAACACAAGGCGGCCGTGACTGTTGACAGTCGGCAGAGCGACAGGCCTAAGAGAACCTGTCAGGTAATAGGCTGAAAAATGAATTACAGTCCCGCCCATAGAGATGCTTGCAATAGGGGTAAGGATCCAAATGTGTTTGGCATAACCCCGACAAGTGATGTCCTCCGTCATTGACGGCGCACTGGGTCCCAACACGTCAGTTGGTGCAGTAGATTCCGGGTGAGGGGAAGGAGTCTGTGTGTCCCGCTACCGTGGCGGCGTAAGAGGGCGTGATGCCCAAAGTAGAAGCTCCAGAATACCCCCCGGCCACCACCCTGCCGCCCCCGGAACCCTCAGCTTCCACCAGTCAACAACCAAAAAATCCGGCAGAAAAGAAAGGAGCTCGGCGAAATCCGCATTTGTTGTTATTTATTTATTATGTTGTCATCATCCACCGCGCCGCCATCGTCGCTGCATCCTCGTCTCCCACACAGCGTGGATGATACCTCGGAAACGAAGCTTTGGACTACGAAAGCTGCTGGTCCTTTAATCATTCACCCAATAACAGTATGGACCCTCAGAAGCCAGGCCTGTTCTCCTCAATATCCATAGGGAGAGCTTCAAAGAACAAGCACACGGGAGAGGCACTTGCACATCCCCTTTTGGCGGCTACGAGTTCCTCCACCAGTTTGCCAACATCAGACTCTTCTCAGCCAGATACGACGTCTCAACCGCCACCACTTCGACATAAGTCCTCCGGGTCATGGTCCAAGAATACTGGCGATGCCGTCAATCTTCCCTATAAACCGAGGCAACGACATGGAGGTGGAATGGGATCCATCAACAGCACAGCGAGCATTTTCGGCTCGACCGGTGCTCCACCTCCAAATCTTCAGCCGGCACCTACAGGTGGATCCTCAGGAGCACCTATTTCTCCCACCCCTGTGTCGGCGCCTCCAACTACTTCTACGTCAACGTCGACGACCTTTGCCCTTCCGCCGTCGCATTCAGATCCTCCGGCCCAAGCGAAAGAGTCGGCGGTGTCTACTACGGCAAGTAGTCCCCACGCGAGTTCCAGCAGCTTGACGAGTCGACTGCAGGTACAAAGTCTCAAGGCAGCAGCTCAAGGTATAGGGCTGGGTAATGGGAGTATGGGAATGTCAATGATAGACGCTATATTTGACAAAGGTCAACTGGGCAGGGCGAAAGCCGGTGAGGGCGGCGATTGGGGAGAGCTTTTGAGAATTTTGATGGGAGGCAAGGTAGGCGTTTGACTACATGTCAACATTTTTATGTGCTGATACGCTTCAGGCCATCTTGCTGCTGCCCACCACCCCTTCATCCTCATTACCGATGACACCGCCAACTTTGAGAGATCACGTGGCCTTCCTTTCACCTCCTGTCTCCCTCGCCTCGTCTTCTTTCAAATCCATACAATCGGTGAGTGAAACTGAAGAAAAAGCCGATTTGAAGGAGGAGCAATTCTGCACCCTCAATATCCTCGTCACCCTTTCTGGTCTTATTGGTACTCTTAAAGGCACAACCCTTTCGTTTGAGTCTACCATCCCACCCGATTCACCGCTTTTACAAGCGCTTAAAAACCACTCTTCTCGCCAAACCGCTCTTGCTTCCCTTAGACCTACTCAAATATCCTATATCAACTATCCCTCATACACGCTTTCCTCGGAGACAACAATTTTACCTTTTCCTCCACACTCAAAAACCGCTCCGCCAATCCAATCCGAGATAAAGGAACGAGAAAGACTTTCGCAAGGCAAATTGGGTAGGATTAATCCATTTGCGTCCCTGTTTGGCGGTTCGAATACAAGCTTGAGCTACGAAACTAAAACCGGAGCTTCGCCCTCTCCAAAGCCGGAAGCTCTTCCATCCGATAACGGTTTATCGCCTCCTAGGAGTCCGCCCGCATCTCCCGGGCCATCTAGTCCCAAACCTTCAGCTTTGAGCATAGATCCTGATGCGACCTCCATTTCATCCGACTCAGTTGCTGTTGGTGAGGGGTATCAGGTTACAGCGTACACTGTCTCAAGACCTATCCGTTATCACGAAATCCACAAGTCTCTACTTAAGTCTGTGAGAACAGACGTCCGCGATGCGCTGCACAACATTCCCGAGAAAGTCGTGGAAAAGGTACTGAAGCTTGCGCTGGCGAATGCGTGCCCATCTGGGCAGTTGATCAGCGAGGAACTTCTAAAAGGACATCGATCTCACGGCCCCAGCCACGAGCTGGATGGCAGCGCATGGTTGCTTGATTTTGGAAATCCGACAGAGACGGGGGAACGGCTTCAGGATTTTGTGGAGCGTGTTTATGATGAGCTTGTGGTTTATTACAGACAAGAGGTGAATGGAGGCCTCAAAAGGAAAGTCAGCGGAGGGACATGGGCCCGAGGCTCACACAATCTTGAGAAAGAAAAGGAGAAGGAAGTTGAATTAGGGGAAAGACAAAGAGAGGAGAGGAAAAGGAGAGATAGAGAAGAAATTGTGGAAAAAGAGGCTAGCGAAGGCACAGAACGGATTGAGGGTCTACTGTGTAGGTTGTTGTATAATAGGTAAGTTTTTCAGCAATAGTTAAAAGTCACAAAATGACCAGCGTCATTCTACAGGCTGTTTTCGCCTCTGGAGTCGGATGATTCGAAGCACGATGAAGCGTTGGCCTCTCGTATAGCAGCGCTTAATATGCTGGAACTATCCCTTGACCATCTAGGGCTGATTACTCGACCAGAAAGAGAATACCCGGAGGGTATCATCTCGGACGGTTTAGACCGGATCGTCGATAAAGTAGGGAAAGGTCAGCTTCATCTGTGCTTGGTGATATATACATTGCTAACTTATGTACAGAGTTTCAAAAGCTTTCATTAATGACCTGTATAACGCCGAAAGATAAGACCGCAGTTCTCATAAATGCACATAAAATCGTTGTCGGTCAGTCTTGCAAATAGGGCGATGTCTTTGTCCAATGCTGATGTAACACTGATTATGATCGTACAGATGGGCTCTCTGAATTGCCTGACATAGAGCTTCGACCAGAAGGGGAACCATACCACAAGCCGCAAGAAGTATCGACTGCCCCATCAAATGCCTCAGTTGACCCTACCATCCTCAAGCCTCCAGCTCTCCCCATTGTGTCAGAAGGGTCTCTGACGCCAAGTAGAAGTCCAGTCGAGCCTCCAACAGCCCCTTTATCAAGAAACGTATCAGGATCTTCCGATATGAAGTCAAACGCTTCAGATCCTTTATCGCTCGTAAATATCGAAGTGCCTCCCCATGCTGTTGTGGTCGATCCTATTATTGACCAGCGTCCCTCCACTCCCCGACTTACACACGATAGTGAGAGTCAGCAAGCGGAGCTCACACCATTGCAAGAGGCCTTATCAGATTCTGTAATGACAGTGTCCGCCGCCCCTGTACCTTACGATTCTCTCCCCTTTGATGATGCTGCCTCTGTTCCACCGCCTAATACATCTTCAGATAAGCAGACAAAAGCAAGCAAAAAGTCGACTTCGGGCGCAGACCTGATCTTACCTATCATCATCTACGCCGTTGTCAAATCCAACCCTCCCCAACTGGCCTCTCAGCTCATGTACCTTCGCCGATATCGCTCTGCCATCTGTTTGACAGGGGAAGCTAGCTACGCCATTGTCAATCTTACCGCTGTAGTCGAATTCCTCGAACATGTTAATCTGTCTGAGTTGGGCCTGGGTAGTGACTCGGACAAAGTTATGAGCATTGAGGATTTGTCGCCTATCAGGTTGGATTATATGGGCATGGATGGGGGGAATGGGGATGCAGAGAGTATTGCCAACGCGTCTACAAAGCTTCGAGGCCGGGTCGGAGAATTTGCAGGGTCAGCAGCGGGATCTGCGAACAAGGTGATTAGCGGGGTAGTAGACACCTCGTGGTCAGCTCTTCGAGGGCTTATGGGTAATCCCAATGCGGGAGCGCTTGATGGCGATGAACAAGCAGCAGGTGACAATTCACGTCCTGGTATGCGTCCTCGTCAGGCGTCAACATTTTCTCTCGCAAGCGTAACGGCCAGTGTAGCCAGTATCGCAGCGGCTGCTGCCTCGCGAAACCGATCGCGGGCAGACTCTAGGGTGAGTGAGCAGGTTTGGGGTGGGAATCAGGAGCTTGTGGAAGTTAGCTCGCGGCCAGGATCGATCAGGGAGAGAGAAAGTGATTACCCTACCAGCGAGGAAGATGAAAGCGATGATGGCGAATTAGAACCTGATGCGACATCGTTAAGGTCTAGAATGCGGAGTGCAACAAACACAAGCTCACGATCTGCAAAGGATAAAGAAGATGGTCCTAAGCAGGAGAGGGTTAGTCTTAGCAATCGACTGGCGTCCATTGGAGTGCTTGGGAGACTGAGCAATCCAGCGAACACCACTGGTGCTGAAAGCACCCTTGCATCTAACGACAATACTCTTGGGCCATCTAAGGCGAGTTCGAGAATTTTCGAAGTCCGTTGTTTATGTCATTGAAACTGACATTACTCATCTTAGTCCTTTCTTCAAAGTCTTACCACTGCCCGCTCTGCCAGCAACTCGCAAAGTCATACTCGTCGATCGTCGCTCCTAGGCGGGTCGCAAACAGAATCGCAACAACACAAAGTCAGTTCACCTAGGGGGAGTTTACCGGCGCTCCCTGCGAATGATGCTTCTTTCGGTTCACATGCGTTGCTCGACAATGTGGATCCTCCCATTGAGAAATTTATGACGTGTAAGAGAATGTTCTACCAATGGATTGTTATGGGCTGCTAACTGGTTCATACTACAGGTGACGTTGGTGAACTGCGCCTTTCTGATGTCGGCGAACTGTTGCGGGATTACCGGCGATTAGGGACCATAGTCGCCTTGGCAAACAACAAGTAACTCTAAATGCGTCACAGTATTTTGCACAAACATCAATGGTCGCTCGTAAATTGTATTAAAATGTTCCAAGGCATTTCGATGGGTGTTCCGATGGAAGAAAGTTATTCCGTAATGCATGTGCGCTTGACCGCTGTTATTTCTTGCTTTCGCCGTGATGATGAATTGGAGATAGAGAAGGTGTGGGTCTCATCGTTCAGTAATAAATTCATTCTCCTAATAAGGGATATTGTTTGTACAGGGAAAGAATACACCTATTACATACATAGATATATGAATAGCTGAAGATTATTCGTTTGAATTTTCAACTTCATTTAATAAGAATAAAGGGTCTTTACTGCGAAATACGACCGAATAACCCAGCGAAGGCATGCTAATCGATCACCGTATGTACAGTAGCTGCTTATGCTGGTTGACCGGACAGGAGGACTTGTTGCAGGAGGATGTAAAAGTAATTTTAAAGGTAGACGAGTGTTTAAATGGGGGTATAATTAATGGTGAGTTACTATAAGAATGCGACTGACGTTTTTCCTCGCTCCCGGGCTGCCGCCAGAAAGTGCCATTAAAAGTCATAACTGAGGTACTGCTGCACTCTTCTCCCCTGTGCCAGGTGACCGGCTCACCGATCTGTTCCTATTATTGGTGACCAAAAATTAATATACGAGTATAGTCTCCTCATGTGCCATGGACCAAGTTCATGTCGCAAGGAATCAGGTCGATACCCTTTTGCAGTCAATCAAGGACTTTATCTGCAACACGTCCGAATCTGCCACTTACCATGCCCCGATTATCGATTGGCAGCACCCTGAGCCCTACCAGCAATCGACAATAACAGGTTTGAAAAAGTTCCTGGGTGCGGTGGAGACTGAAAGGAGTTACCTGGAGGCTCTGACATCGAGCGATGTGCCGCCAAAAGAGTTGGCAACCAATTTGCCTCATTTGACAGCAGTATGGGAGGAAGTACAGAGAGCAGATTGGCCCTTAGGGTGCATCTCCCAGGTCTTGGAATGTTCGGATGGAAGTCAGGTAAAGGTGGACGTAGTGGCCCGAGGAGGAGAAGAATGGATCAAAGTGAACACGTAAGTTAAGAGAAAGATGTTCTATTTACACCAATCTAACGTGCTACAGGATGAAGGAGTCCCGTTTGATGGCAGAATTCAGAGAGCAAGACTCATACTGTAATTCAGATTACTCAGATTACGATTCTGATGCTCCCGCCGAAACTCCAAATAACCAGCCTATTTATCCTGGTCTAACTAACTCTGTAATCGAACAAGTCACTTCTATGGTCCAATCGGCTAAATCCTACCCTCGCCTTCCACATCTTCCTCCACCGAAAGTCAAATATATCTTGAATCGTTTGCAAGAGAACCCTGAAGGAGGCTACGCGGATCCAAGAATAAACGGAACTTTCGAAGTCATCCGCTCGTGTGGGGCGCAGCTCGTATTAGCTTCAGATACGAGAGCTTTACCGAAACAACTCACCCCGCCATCACCTAGACCGACTTCGAATGTGTTGCTTGACCTTTCTGTTGTGGTTGCTCTGTGCTGTGATTCAACTCATTTCTCACTGCCGAATTCGCAGCAAGAGCTCGAGGCAAGGTTTCGTCCTCTGCAGGTGGCCGGCGATGGCCAATTATCTCTGGCTCCCCATGTTCCTGTAACAAAAGATTTACGAGACCAACTTCAATGGGAAATGCAACACCCCCTTATACAAGAAATGCAAGAGCGATTATCCCTTGTCGATGGAACACTGGAGTTTTGGGTTACAGAAGAAGTGAAGAGACGGTTACCGAAGATTGTCGACATCATCGGCGGGGAGAACGAGAGACGACGCGCGCGGGCTATGTTTGCTGATTTCGAAGATTTCTGGGCTGGGAGCAGATGGAAAGGGAGAGAGGGTGTTCTAGGGGATATGAGAGTCCGAGTCATATCAAAAGAAGATTGGGATCATGTTGAGCTGCATCAGATTCAACACTCGCCTTTCCGACGTGGCTTCGCCAGTGTTTGTCAAATGATGCTTGCTATTGTTGAAAAGCAAACATTGGCGTCTGTTTTGCCACCTCCGCCTCCGCCTCCAAAAGCCAACAAAACTACAAGCAATCGCTCAGCTCGTCGACCTCAGCCAGGTATCACCGTAGCATCTAAGTTACCATCTGCACATACATTACGTACTTTCCTCGCGGGGATCAAGAGCTCCATGACCATACTCACCAATAATAGGGGGTCTGTGGGAAAAGTCATAAGGGAGATGGGGGTAAATGATGGTTTGGCGTATGGAGTGGAGGACATGAAAGGAGAAGCGGCAGTGTGGGTTGTCAATCCGAGTAGCCTTTCAGAATGGAGAAGAAAAGAAGTAGAAGCAAAGAACAAGGCGCTAAAAGAACAATTAGGGTTAGAAAAAGGTGGTGAGCCGTCGTCGGAAGTGCAATCTGCGTAAGCTGCACAGCATGGCCATTTGATATCGTACTTGTAATGTCAAAGCATCAGCCCCTTCTTAACATCCAAAACGAAAAATAAACAAGATCTACGTCGATAGAGAATGATCAGCCTTCCCAGCTGATTACTTTTTTTACCTAACATTCCTCTCAGCAACAGGGCCAAAAAAGTAATCATCACTAAATCACTGATAAATTTACGCTCCTCCTCCTTCCCGTCGTCGTCTTGTATCATTTGCATGATGTTGTTGTTGCTTGCTTGCTTGGTCGTGAATGGAGTCGGATGTCGCCGCCAACCAAGCAATGAGTGTTTTTGGGCCGAGTTCGACATTTGTGCAACATATGCACGTTCTATTCCCATCAATAATGAGTGCAGATATCGAGCTCTACCGTGATGTACAAGGATAGGGAATCATAGAAGGAATGCATAGTGCGTTATGAGTTTGCGGGATTTTTCGGCGTTATATTGCCCCACTTTGAGCGTTCAATTCTCGAGTGGAGGGTTCTCCGCGTCAAGTCATCCCCGCGTCGCTGGCTGATTTCGCTGTCATTTTCTCTCGCAAATACTCGATCTTCATTCCTCGTACAAACTATCTCCCTCAAATATCCATCAAATATCTGCGGCCACAGCATAAGCACGCGGGGTCAAGCGAGTTGTTCCGACTATCCCGAAATCTGCCAGATCGGGGGACTTATGCGCCTATATAACTTGTACACTTAACATGGCCTCGTCCGCGCCATCTATCAGTCGTTCAGGAAGACCACGAAAATCATCGACAGCAACTCCACATCCGCTTCCGCTCACCGCAACCCCTTCGACGGAAACACCCGTACCATCTGCTGCAGCAGGAGGAGGGATGAGCATGCCACCCCCTAGTTACACCAGTAACGGGCCAATGTCCGTGAGCGATTGCGAGTTCCTTGCATCTCAGTTGCTGGAACCTACGGTCACAGCACGAAAGAAGCTTGAAATTGCTCTTGAGCTCAGGGACTCCGCAGAGAACAACAGGGATTTCGGATTCTATGACAAGTACTTGTCAATATTTATTCCGGCACTCATCAGTATACTCGGGGATGAGAAATCAATCACTTTTGTGAAGGATAATGTTGAGCAAGTGAGTGCAAAACAGTCATAATATCCCCGTCTAGAGACGTTCAATGATGGACTGACATCGTATCAGCGTTTTCGCCACACCCTTCTTGCATTCTTGCAGCGCCTCCCCCACACCGAACCTTTCCGTCATCACATGAGTTCTGTTATGGAGCTTTGCGTGAAGCTTCTCAAGATTGAAAATGAAGAAAATGCGTTGCTCTGTATCAAGATCATGATTGATGGGCTTAGGAGCAATAAGGATCAAATGGAACCTTTTACGGAACCTTTCCTTGATTTAGTCAAACAAATGTACGCGAACATAAAAGCGGTTGTGGAGAAAGAGTTTGGCCCGTCAGGGGGAGGATCAAAGCCGGTATCTACGCAAGGCGAAGGCTCGGCAAACGGTCAGCAATCTCAGCAACAGCAAGCATCGTCCTCCAGTCATGCCATTCTTCCTCATGCGCTTCATTCGCCCAAAGTTCTCACTGAATGCCCTATCGCTGTTGTACTCATATTCCAAACCTACAAGTCCATCATGCAAACTGCAATGCTCGACTTCTATCCATTGGTAATTGACAGCATCAAGATACAGCCTGAACCCCAAAGGTTGGCGCATCTAGAAGCTAAAGAAAAGGGAGAAACCTTTGTCGGGGTGGCAAGTGGGATAACAAATCGGGAAATGTTCGCAGAGCTTGTAAAGGCCCAGGTCAAGGCATGTGTATTCTTCGTAGTCCATGAGTGTAAGCTGATGTTAGTCAGACCATGGCATTTTTGGCTTATGTCCTTCGAGGAAACCAAGGAAACAATAGAGATTACGTCAATGTTTTCCCAGAAGCATGTGCACGCCTCTTGCGAGATTGCCCGCCAGAGGATGTCATCACTCGAAAAGAACTTTTAGTAGCAACTCGACATATCCTTACTGTTGACTCTCGATCCTCCTTCATCCCTTATATCGATGTCCTTCTAGAGGAGCGAGTCCTCGTCGGCACGGGTGTCTCAAGTAGGGAAATGCTTCGACCGTTGGCTTATTCCGTGGTGGCCGACCTCATACATCATGTCCGAAACGAGCTTCCTCTACAGCAACTCATCCGTGTTGTCTACGTCTTCTCGTGTAATCTCAATGACTCAACTTTCTCGAGCTCAATTCAAACCATGTGCGCCAAACTCCTCAATACTATCATTGATTCGATCTATAACAAGGCGGACACGAACGAGATGTCAAAGATTCTCAAAGGGATGTTTTTCACGTTCTTGGAAAAGCTCTCTGCCATGTCGGATGCGCATGATAGGTTGAAGGCATTGGCCGCTAGAGACAAAGGGAAGGGCCGGGCCAAAGAGGAAGGTGATGAAGATGTAGAAGTGACTGATACGTCAGACGAAGCGTCAGATAAACTTATACATGGGTGGAGAGATATTGAGCAAGCGATGCCCGTTCATTCAGTTGCTTATGCCAACGAATCAGTGGATTCTTTCTGTCGGGGTCAGTGACTCAAAGAGGAATATGAGTGTGGCTGACATATTTGTAGATTCTCGGTACCTTTTCAAGACAATATTGCATACCTTCCGTACCCTTTTATCTTACACACGCCAAGGCGAAAACCCTCCGCCCCAACCAGATGGAGAGGTTCTCAGCAGATTTTTCGAGTGCAGTATCAAATGTTTTGCCATTTTTGACGTTCTCAATAGAGATCCCAGGGAGGCGAAGGAGGCGTTAGAGCTTCTATCAGAAATTGTTCTACTCTTTGAGCCGCATGTGTTTGCCGAGGTCTGGACAAGCCACATGGAATTTTTCAGCGATATTTCCATCACCAACAATCAAGTCTTCTCTCTTCTCCAGATGGTCATCACCCATGAGTCGGTCTCGCATCAACTGGTTTCCATTCTACTCAAGTATTTGATGGAGAAATTGCCTGAAATTGGGAGGATGGACAAACAACGTGCCACTCTTATGCTCAAAATGTTCAAGATAGCTTTCCTTGCTATCAATACATATATCACAAGCAACGAAGCAGTCTTGGTGCCTCACCTCCAGAAGCTTATCATGAGTTCTTTCGAATCGGCTGCCAAGGCCGAAGACTCGTCGTTTTATTATCAGATCCTTCGCGCTTTGTTCAGGTGAGTAATATTTCTTCATATCGGACTGTCTGACATGCAATAGGTCTATTGGTGGAGGACGTTTTGAAGCGCTCTACAAAGAAGTTCTTCCAATCTTGCAGGAAATGCTTGATCATCTGGCATATCTTTTGGATCATTCGCCCGACGAAATCTCAAAAGACATCTTTGTGGAGCTCATGTTGACCGTTCCCGTTCGTCTCACAAACCTTCTACCGCACCTGAGCTACCTCATGAAACCATTAGTGCGAGCACTCAGCGCAGGTCCCGACCTTGTCAGTCAAGGTCTTCGTACCCTAGAGCTTTGTATCGATAATCTCACAGCCGATTTCCTTGATCCCACTCTGGCACCGGTGTTGCGTGATCTCATGGCTGCTTTACATCAGTTACTCAAGCCCATACCTGCCAACCGTGAGCATGCAAGTGCGGCTCTGAAAATTTTAGGGAAACTTGGAGGGCGGAA
>NC_006670.1:1653200-1673200 GCF_000091045.1 Cryptococcus deneoformans JEC21
CCAGTATACTTCGTGAGAGGAGACAGGGCTACATCGCCCAGGTGCTGTTGGGTTGCAAGCACCTGTAGACGATTCTCAGATAGTATGACCCACACGTTGTAGCTGGCCCTCTTCAGGTACTCTTGCATGTCCCGGGGTCTTGAGACCCTCTGGTAGTCGAAGAACTCTCCCGGGTGTCTGATTTGTGTGTCCTTGAAGGACTTTGCGTAGTTCTGAACGTTGTTCAGGTGATTTACGAGGTCCATGATGGGCGGAAGAAGGAAGGAAATGTTAGATTTGCACCTTGTTGACGGTTATCTCTTTATAGGGGTTTCATCCTCAAGGGGGTGGGGGCCGCAGCGACGGCGATATCCGCCGCCCCCGACCCTGCTGACGTGGCATACTGTGGAAATGGTGACGCCACCACCACTTATCGACTCTAAATGCTCCCCTATATAAGCCTCCACACCGGTGGAGGTGACGAGCAAAGATTTCCGGCGGGCTCCCTTTTGTTGCCAGTCACGGTCAAGTGTACCATTACTTCCGCCTTCTACTCCCACTCCCTCTCCTCCTCCCTCCCCAATGACCGCCACAAGCAAGCCCCCCTACCTCCACTCCGCATCAGCTCTCATAAAAACTCTCAGGACCCCCGGAGACACCCCTGAACAAGCTGGCCTCACCAAGGTCCAAGTCGCCCTTAAGGCATGGTCAGCTACAGACCTGAATATCCCTCGAAAGGCCGAGATATTACGAGACTGGGTGCTTGAGGCGTGGACCAGGGCAAAGCCCGAGTAAGTTCTGCGTTATGCTATTTTCCCATTGGCTTATTATGGACGCAGCGACAAAAACAATGCTCTTGTACAGCTAGACTATCACAGTTTACTGCTTCAATTAGGTCATTTTGAAAAACTCGGAGTGCCTCCACCACTTCAGATACTCTCTTCTTTCTTCGCCACGCTGTCAAAATCGGATGATCCCAGATCGAAACTGGTCCTGTCAACTGCACCGGCATCCTTTAGTGTCCTTTTCAATCCCCAGGACTTGACTTATAAGGCCGAGAACTGGGTAGATGTCTGGACTAATATGCTTAAGTTGCTGTCGGGAGACTCTCTTCAAGAATATGAAGTGCAAGTATCTAATCTTGTAGATCTGGTGGCAGCTGGTATTCAACATAGCCAGGCATCGGGCACGAATCCCAAAAAGGTAAGCTAAGATCTATGGCCACAATCGCTGACATACAGAATGCCCAAACTGCGATAGGCTTCTTTGCGGACTACTGCCAGGCATATCTCGTTCATCCATCCCTTCGTTCGAGGCTTAACGATGGTCTCGTTGCTCTGCTCTTTCACCCTACCACGCTTCAGACGTCGGAACCATTTGGTTCCTTATTTGCAACGATAGAACCTAGCTTGGACCAAACCGCAACAGTCGAGGGCTGTCTTTTGGCTCTCCCTAGACTTTTCAACAGCCTTGTGTCCGTTTACCACCAAAACAACTTCGCGTTATTCACACAAGCGTCAAGCAGCAGGATCCCCCATGATGTCTTCGTGGCCTCGAAAGAGCGTGATGCTGTTCGAAGAACTCTTGAAAAGACAATGTCGTTTTTAGATAGCGTTGAATCCAAGCATTCGCGTATTGTCAACAAGGAGTCATCCTCATGGGTTGTTAAAACTTGGATTTGGCAAAGCCGGGTAGCTGTCTGGCAGGCGTTGGTTGAGTGGGGAGGGTACATGGAGCGCGAAGAACCTTGGGGACGAATGGTGGACGCGACTGCTAGGAGGGCCGAAGCCGTTCTGTCAACTTACGCTACCGATGGGTCTCTGGAGGCAAACGTCTTTTTGGGTACAATCCTCGAAACATTGGCGACACTTGAAAAACTTGACCATGACCAGGCTAACATTGGTCCAGATGTTGTGAGATGGTGCCTTGCTGTAAGTCGTTTTGGCGATCAGTATTAAGAGTCCCCCATTATTGACTCTTCACAGGCACCCTCCGATCAGCATACCGTTGCAACAAGAATCCTGTCTTCTCTACTTCGTTTCCATCAATTAACTCACACGATATCAGCCTTTTTCACTCTTCTGCTGACATCTTTGCGAGGTCTTTTCGACTCCTCTCTCCCCAAAGACATAACCCAACCCCTCTATCAACTCACTATCAAGGGTCCCCTTGTTACTAAACAGTTTCGAGAAGAGCTAGTGGCTGCCTTGCGCACCGCTAATCCTGGTAAGCGACGCAGTGCGCATTGGAATTTGGCATTTGGAGAGCTCGCTCGCGTCCTTCAAGAACATGTGGTCTCCGAGCCGGAGCCAGAGGCAAAGTCAAAAAAGAGAAAGGCTCCGCACGATCCGTCCTCAAGTTCCGCTGCCCTTGTCGGAATACATAGTCGTTTGCTTTCTAATTGTCTAGAAGCTGCACTTGAGACTACTTACGATGGGGAGCCGTCAAATGACGCCTTGAGCAATTCTTTGCCTTTCCTGGAAGACTGGTCCAACACCCCCCTAGAAATGTCAAAACTTCATAAGAAGGGCGGCAGTGACGTGGGTGTCGTCTGGCAAGTGGCAGTAATGGCAGCAGGTAGATTACGGGTAATTAGATGCGCGGAAAAGTTGTTGAGGAGACAGCTGGGGAAAGACGAAGATCTCTCTGAGGTTTTGGGACGGAGTACGTGCCCTGATGAGTTAAAGTTGGAGTTGGTGAGTCCAATATACTCACGCCACTTTTGATGGGTTCATAATAATCATTGTAGGTACGATTCATGTACCACCGCGGGGCCTTGCGTCTCCAAACTCACAAGGCACTGCCCGACTCCTTCTCATCTGAGTTTGATGCAGTGCTCTCACTTTTGGAGTCTGATTTGAAAGGTCAAGATGTTACTTCTAATGCACTCTGGCAAGTCGTCATAGAACAGGGTCTAGTGATAACTGAGTGGGTAACACTTTGTAATGAACACAAAGACGAAGCGAGAGACTGATCATTACTGAACAAGCTTGGGCGGTTCAGCCTCTCAAATGTCACGTTTGGCAAGTATATGTGTCAAGGCCTTGGCTTCATACCCCTTTATTCGCAATCTGTTTGCTTCCGCAGAACTCTGGGAGCTTCGTCGACTTCGTGGTAGGTGACTTCGGACATTTTCATTGAAGAAGACTAATTTCTTAATAGGTGCTTTCCAAGAAATCATCCTCCAGGTAGTTTCCTCCGATCCGGCGTCTCTGATCCCATTCCTCTCGGCTTGCCCTCCAGGTCATTTGGGTCGGAAAGCTCGTAACTCGGCAATTGAAGCACTCTACGCTCAGAAGAACTTAGAGCAATCTCTTGAGTGGTTGAGTCGAATGGCTGTGGAAAGCGAGAGTTTTGGACCCTTGGTGTGTATATCTGTCACTCAAAAAGATAATGGGCGCTTAAATCAAAAAAGACACAGAATGCAGATGTGCTTGTGAAACTTGCAAAAATCGCAGGGAAGCAGATTGAAGGGCGTTCGCCTGCTTTAGTCCTTTGGAAGAAGGCTATCAGGTAAGCGTTTCCCGTTAATTCGCTTTATCTTATATTTATCTAACAGATGGATAGCCACCTGTGTAGCTCGCCGTCACAGTACGAAGATCTTTTGATAAAAGTCCTAGAGCATTACCTCAAACTTATCAGGAAGGTGAAGAAAGGAAAGTCTGAAAATTCAGAGACCGATATCCAGGCCATTGCCGTTTTTTGTCGAGAAGCTATGGTTCATAAGTTTGAAAGGTGGGGCCTAGCGTCAGAAAAAAAGCAAGGGATATATACTGACAGTATCTTCAGCTTCCCAGACACCGTAGGAAAAGAGTTGACTGATCTCTCAGACAAAGTTGCTTCCTGTGTGCAACCTTTGCTAAATGGGCATGGCAGAGATCTCGCCCGCCTTGGTGCCATTGTCGAGGTGTATAATACTGTTATGGGCTTCAGCAACTGGGTTGGGGCGCCAGCAAAGCGCTCCGGTCTTGGCATGAAGCTTGCCGCCACAGTATTGATGGAGGGTCAAAGATGCAAAAATGAACTGGATGCCGAAAGGGCATCAAAGGCAATTTTGGAGGTAGTGGGCGAGGAGCCGAACAGTATCGAGGAAAAGCTAGCAGTGGTCATCATGTTCTACTTGACATTCCCTAAAGGTATGTCACCTCATGCTCTACTTCCTCAAAAAGAAAAGTAAAAACTAATTCGCATCAGCTGGGCTTGATGAGACGGTCCAAAGGGTCTTCCGCGGCAAAATCGAGGATGCTACTAAAACATGTATAAAGTTAGTTTCAGCCAAGTCATCGAGGCAGAATGCTGTAATGTCTGTCCTGAAAGTTGTGGCGACGTCTTGCACTAGTGAGTTCACTTCATCAAACTTGTTCCGTTTTGTACTTAATTGTTTCAGAACCCGAACTTGTGAGGCAGGCCTTGCATGAAGGTCTCCTTGCCGGCTCTGGAGATGATGACTCCGTTCGTTTTGTAAGAGCCATCGTTGAAGACAAGGTCAGCTTATCGTTGCGGTATCCTTGTTTGATTAGTATTGACGCTCGACATTAGGTCACTATGCTTCAAACAGACGACGTTCTTCTCATACTGTCAACTCTCTATCACGCCCTTTTCCTGTCTCTCTCTTCATCAACCTTTAATTGCATACTTGAAAGCATTACCATCATTAACCGCCGTCGACCCGAACTCATCTTTGCTACTCTTCCTCAACTTGTGCAGCTCATCTGTTACGTTTTCCCCAGATTTCAAGTCCCTCGTACGACCATGCTTTTTGGTCAACCTTCATCAACTACCAGCCTTGCCGAGGAGGATGCCAAGTCGTTTTCTAGATTGCTCGTATCACTTGCTCAAAGTAAGCCTGCGAAATCGAAGATTCACGAACCGAGTCCCTTGGCAAAGCATGTTCCAGCCATTCTCGTCGCTTACATCCGTGCATGTGCCGATCCTTCTCTTGGATTCACAACGGCAGTGAGGAAAGATCTCGAACCAGGACTGCATGCTCTTTGTAACTTGACTACTGCCGGTGGGCGAGCCAATGCTCGAGGAAGAGAAGGTGAAGGTCTTGGGACACCCTTTGGTCTAGGAGAAGGCCCTGGCGGCGATGGAGAGAAGGAACTTTGGGCCGAATTATGGCTCGGATGGAGCAAAGGAAGGTACATGGGTCAAGGGTAAAATGCATGCGTGATGTTTGTCATCATAAATCATACAGATAATAGTGTAGAAAAACAGAAAGAGCGTCTTAATTCGAAAAACCGGGGCACGAAACTGATTGGAGTGAGGGATATTATGAACATTTGAAATACGGATTACTCGATTGTCACTGTCTCGCTCATTTTTTGTATCACAGCGTGTCAACTACTTCTCGGCCCCAAACCAGCGAATAGCGTAGAGAGCATATCCTGTTGAGAAGTGTTGAGTTGCCCAGGCGGATACCTCTGAGCAGGCGGCGGCGCCATTTGCTGTTGAGGCTGAGGGCCAGGATACCCATGCACACCCATTCCCGAAGGCCTAGGCGGCCCTTGGTAGTAGTTGGGCATGGGCATATAGCCTGGCCCTGTCCCAGGTAGGGGACCATACCCTGGCCCGGGAGGAGGTCGCATGAACGGTGGGAAACCTGCAGGTACATCGGGGGGTAGAGAATCATACATGCCTGGCGGAGGGCGAGAAAAGTGTGGGGGAAGAGACATGTTTTGTGGAGGCATCTGTGATTGAGAAGCATATTGCCCACGCTGAGCTTGAGCCTGAGCCAAGAGTTGCAAAGGGTCAGTTGGTGCATGCTCTTGGTGCGGATGGTTGACAGGAGATGGATTGGTGTTTGAAGATGGGCCTACAGCGTAAAGCTGTTGAAGAAGAACGTTGGGATGAGGAGGGCGGAAGCCAGTATTCGACGTATACATGTTGTTAGTTGACATGGAAGAAGGGATCTCAACGTGAGGTGAATTAGGTTGATGGAAGTGTTGAGAAGGAGAACTATGTTCGAGCTTTGGTGTCGGTGACTTTGTTCGTGTCAGAAGGGTGCTTATATGACTATCATAAATGTAAACCACTTACCTTGGTTGATAACAGTCCCATCAACGCCGCTTTCCGTTGTTCAAGGGGGTTTTCTGGCACAGCCTGATTCTGAATAGGAGGCAATGGTTGCTGAGCTGGAACGGGAGCACTTTGGCTGGCACCTGTAAGATTTGAATCTTGATCTGCACCATTCCCGAAAAACTTGTGAAATCGACTAGAAAAGGCTGATTGGGGTGCTGACTGCGACGGCTCAGGTTCCTCTTGAGGCTCCCTCGTCTCAACCAAATAATTGTTGGCATTGATTTCCTTAATCTTGTGCTCTAGCGAGGTAGCCGCCGGAGCAGAGGACACGATCGCAGGGTCAGAAGCAAAGAAAGCAGGCAGAGGCGGCATGTTGCCCCTCCAGTCATTCGCATGCTTGGCCTTCATTGCACGCTTGTGAGCGGCAATCATATCTTCACCAGGGGTAAATTTGACGAGAGGATCATTGTCATTGGCAATAGCAGGATCTGCGGGCGCCATCGTATCGTTCATCCACTCGGGCTGCTCATCCTCATTATGCTGAGATGCTTGGTGCCAGTTGTGTCGGCGATCACGTTGGTGACTGTCTCGGTCACGCTGTTGATATGGACGATCATGGTCACGATTATCACGATCCCGTTGCTGATAGCCGTTTTCTCTAGGTTGCTTTTCCTTTCTCCAATCTTCAACGTTGTTATTACTGTTATTGCCGTGGTTATTATTGTTGCGCCTTTCTCTTTTCTGCTGCGGTACCGTCAGCAGCCGTCCGTACATTACAAACAATTAACCGACCTCGTCACCGCCCAAACGCAAGTTACTATTGCTTTTCACGTTGAATTTCCCCATCTGTCCGCTAAACCCCTTTTCACCAACATTGGGTGGTGCGAGATGTGGTGGCAGATCAAGTCCGTCCGGTAATCGTCGCAAACTCAATGGTCAGCTTAATTATCTGAATAATCAACTTACCCGATGTTTCGCGTCCCACGTGCATTGTTGTGCAGCCGGCTGCCACCACCAATTCCACCGCCGTACCCAAAGCCTTCCCCAAACCCATTTCCAACATTGTTGTTATTACGTCGCCCCGTTGAATGGCTAATGGAAGCTATGGCGGGGTCCTCAAAGTTGGAATCGCTTTGGTTGGGACGTGCAATTGTACTGCAACGTCAGCGGAATGCGCCATCATTACAACTTACCCAAACCAAGATTCGAGAGCGCCCATGGTCTCTGGAGGACCTCGGCCACGACAGTCTCTTCCTATAAGGAGCAGTTCTTTTCTAGTGTACGTGATAAGCGGTTTTTCAGATGAAGTACCATCATTGGCTGAATCCATGATTGGCTTTTGAGCAGAGGTCAGCTGATTTGGAGCGAGATCGGGTGAAAGAGGTGAGAACGGATTGAGGTTGGGATCTGAAGCGTGTGCCTTAGGGGAATGGGATAATGGGCGTGTCGGTGGTGATACTGGGAGGTGGTTAGTAGGGAAAGAGTGCAGAGCAAGCTCACGAGGGGTCATGGTTGGAAATAGTGGATGTTGAACGTTGCGAAGGAAGGAAGAAGAGCAGCAGCGGGCATGAACAGCATCGCGGAATCTAATCGTCCTAATCCAGCCCATAACAATTCACGACTTAATATTACAAGTGCATACTTAATTAACAGATGTTATTGGGGACTGCTGACAGAGAAGATTCCGGGGTGAAAACAATTGCCACGACTTATTAGTCTTATTATTAAGTAGTTGCAAATTGTTGCTTGCTTGGTCTTCTTCTTCTTCTTCTTCCTTCTTCTTCTTGAGTCTTTATCAGCTTTTTCTTCTTCTCCTCCTCCTCCTCCGCCGTCCTCTTCTTCTTCTTGGCTTCTTCTTCCGTCTCTTTTCTTACGTAGGAAGTAGATTTGCTTCCCATCTCCTTATTAGCTTGTTGTTGTTGTTCTAACTTGTTGTTGTTGTTCTAACTTGTTGTTGTTGTTCTAACAACTTGTTGTTGTTGTTCTAACAACTTGTTGTTGTTGTTGGTCGTGGTTTCGCGGCGGCCAGACGTGGAGGGCAATCTGGGAGGGCAGAACATGTACGACAGAGTCTGGTCGTTCGTTGACGAACCGACAATGCCACCTTTCAAATTTATTTCCTGTACAGTTGATTTGAACATCCCCGTTTGTCAACCATGAGGAGGACAGCATCGTACGAAGACCATGCAATTTGTACTGTACTCGTACTTGTGCTACGTATGTATGTAAATGAAGTACCGGTAGGCCTTGTCCACGCAAGTATATTGCTTGTATAGATTGACATTGCCGCAGGTTAACTAGACGTAAGGAACAGATCAAGTCTAAGTCACTTCATCAGACTGGTTGCATCTGCGCTTTTTCATGATTGACATGACAAATGATATTGAGAAGAAGGGTAGATGAGATAATGAGACATATAAGTACTATGTGAATAAGTGACACTGCTAAATTTGCCCTCTTGTCTTGGGTTGCACAAAAGCCTAATTACAATTGGTAGAACTGCTGGCAGAAGAGTCGTAGTCGAAAATCTCTGGGAATGAAACAAATGTCATTCAAGTGTCCAAAAAAAAAATTGCGGAGTCTGAAATAATTTGAAAAGATGTCAAAAGATGGTAGCTTGGTGGCTATTGATGAGATAATTGCATGTTGCCCATTGCTACGGCCAATCTGTCAGCCTTACAGTACTTTAGTTGCTCAGCGCCCAACCAACCACTTACTTTGAGCCACACCCTCAACGTCCACGCTTGCAGCACTACCATACCCTCCTCTGCCCGTCACGTTAGCCCTGATAGGATGAGGTCCTACATGAGGGAAATACGGCGCCGTTGCAGTGTTGGGACTGGAATTTGCAGCTGTGGGAGAAAGTGGGACAGATCCGAAGGCAGGAGGCCCGCCTGTCAGAGCTCGAGAGAAATTCAGCTGTGAGATATCGAGTGATTGATGCCTGTTTGATGATATACGTGGCCGGCTATGGGGGTGTAAATGAGTTGATAGAGATGAAGTATGCCCGGTTGACGCTTGCCGGATGCGGTGGTTGATGATTGGATCAGAGTCGCGTTTCTGATGATCGCTTTCAGTGCGGCTAGCGACTGGTGGCTGTTGAGACTGTAAAGGATTAATAGATTGATCTCGCAAATGCCAGATATTACCACTCACTATCGATCCAGGCCAGCGGTCTGTGCTTTTCCTTGGATCCTGATAGTTCAACGAGCTCACAAGTCCCAAATTGGATTCGTCGCCCAATCGAAACCCGTTCCCCGGAGCATTGAACAATGCCCTAACGTCCTCCGTAGCCACAACTGATGCGGCTGTCTGTTTGACCCGTCGATCGAGGTCTCCGTCAAATTCAGTACTATTTGTCGTCGAGAGGAGCTTGCTGTTGAAGTGGGAGAAGGCATCAGTGAAGGATTCTGGGCGTTTATTGACGTTTTTAGGGTATACTTGAATCTATGGATCACAAGACATCAGCGTACACGAGGCAGGCCTGAGGACATGACTTACATTATTCTGACTCAACCAATCCTCCAACGCATCTATCGCTGTTCCCAAGAAGTCCACATTGCTTCTCTGACACCTGAACTTGAAAATTGCTTCATTCCCCAGGCCCAATTTAGACGATGGAACAATGGCAATTTGGTGGTCTCTCTTGATACGCTCTGTGAAGAGGATAAAGTCCGCAGATGCCACAAGGCGCGAGAGTTCGGGATTGGGTGGCACCGGAAGGTCAGCTTCGAAAGGTACATGATCCTGGCGAGTACATAAGTCCAGACGGCTCGAAACGTGGGTTTTGGGGTGTAATGCTTACCAAGAGCATTGCTGCAGCAATATGCACTTGCGATTCAGGTCCGAAGATGGTGACGACGTCACTTGCAGTCTCTTTGTAAGGGAATCTAAATACAGAGTTTGTTTTAGTCTCGATGTCGTGGATAAATATGCCCTTTTCCCCTAGAAGAGTCCTGTGGTATCTACGAGGGATCGTCACACTCTCTACTGTGTAATCCTTATCCTGGCACGTTGTTAGCACCAACCCCTGCAAACTCGAACTGAACCAACCTTCTGGCTGACCAACTCCATGACCGCTTGTTTCAAACTTTCCAAATTAACCGCATTCTTTGCCGGCGTTCTCGCAACAACGTTATCCTCGTTATCTGTGTAGCCGCCAAGTGCCGCGAACTCTTCCGCATTTGAAAACTTGACATACACCCCATGCAGCTTCATGATCTTTTGGATATTCTTTCCACTAACGCCAATGATGCGCTTATGATAGCTTTCTGGCACATGGAAAGAAACTTCCGCGGGAAGTTCTTCCTGTAACATAGATAGCCCCTTCAGAGCGTCGCCATCCGTACCAGAGATATCTATCAGGAAGTTGTAATCATTGAACGTCTCAAATTTTATTTTGACGTTTGTAGTCTTCATGATCTTGTTGATTTTGCCATTCTTCTTGCCACTGATAAAGTCGCGGTGTTCGTTAGCAAGCTCAATCTGGAACCGAATCTCCCGATGGAAATTCTAAATAGGTCAACATGCCGTATGATTTCGTATAAGTTATTTCACTCACATGAACAATGTCCTGTTCCAGTACCATCATGACCGCTGTTTTGACTTGCTGCTCCAAGCCATGCATCTCAAAACAGTTTGATTTGAACACCACTTCCGCGCCTGAAGAGTGAGCTATGCGTTTGAGAATTGGCTGCATCTGCGCCGGGTTGAGAGTTGGTTGGGGCATGAAGACATCAAAGGCGATGGGCAACAGCCAGAAGGAGGCAACATAGAACTGGCAGGCCTACGCAATATATTGGCCTGATGATCTACCTAGAGTCAGAGAAAGAGCTTACCAAAGCCATGACGCCTCTAATTGTCCTTTCGATGTTGACTCGATGATCACCAAAGACGGTTATAAGGCTGGCCTGACTGCCTACAGAGGGGACTTGGATGTAAGTTCCATTATCGTTCATGATGGTCTTTACATCTTCAATCTTCTCAGTGAGAAGCCAATCAAGTTTTCTCGGTAAAATAGCCGTATCCCTCGATATCACCAGTTTGCACTATTCAACCCATCAGTGAAGGAAGTTCGCATTACAATGATTTTCTTTACCTTCTGCATCGCAATGTTCAACAACATATCGCGCGCTCTTTGCACCCCGAAAAATTCTCCCGTGATCCAGATCTGATTCGATTTGCCCAGCACACCTTGCTCTCCGCCATGGACACTCAATCCAGGGTGAGGCACGGTAATCTGGCCCATCGCAGGATCGATGCCCATTCCCATATTGATGTTATTTGGCATATCGAACGTCCCCATTTGAACATTAGAGACGAGAGGATTCTGCATCGGATGAAGGTTCTGGGGATGGGGAAAAGAAGGCTGGGAATGATGCGGGTGAATACCCATTTGGTTCATTCCTGGATGAGGAGAAGGGACATGAGGGGGCATGGGGGATCCGATTCTACTCCCAGGAATACTCTGGAACCCTGTATGATTGACAGACATCGGGATATGACCTTGATGCATCGGGTAGTGCATCCGCGGGCCATTATACGGCATTCCACGGGTGGTTGAGGGGTCGATATTGAGGGGTTGTGGTTGATACGGGTACTGAACATGTTGATGGGGATTATAGACGGGAGGCGCGTGGCGACCATGTGCATTATGTTGGTGATGATAGTTGCCGTTCATTCTGGGCAGGCCCAGGGGCCCACCACCGGCCCCATTCATATCCATACTGGGACAAGGCACACCATGGCTATGGGACATAGTACCTGTCATTGGCATTGCCATAGGTCCAGTCGGCTGCACCCCAACACCTGTCATATTCATTTGAACATGTCGATATCCTACACCTTGCTGAGAACCAGGTTGGGGAGAGTTAAGGACTCCAACAAGAGGCGTAGGAAAATAGATATTGGTAGCTGTTTCTTCTTGGATTTGTTGAATTGCGTTACGCTTGCGACCGGCGATGATGTTATGAAGTTTGTAATCGATGTCACATGATTCAGCATGAAGACCACTCTAAAGATAGGTCAGCAATATCGCAAAAGGGCCACAAAAGATGCGTACCATCTCATCCAACATCACCAGCAAGCAGATTTTCGCAATTTCAACGCTCTCCATTGAACCTGTGATTACAAGCTCGCACATGCGTTCGGTCTCCAGTCCTAGCGATCTAGTAACATATGGAGGGGTTACAGATGATGCGCAGGTTTCCTCTTCGCCATTGGGTTTTGCGTCAGGCACGTCCGTTGCAATGTCTGTCGACTTGGATTCAGCCTCGCCTTTCACCTCAGTACTTCTGACTCCTTCACCATTCGCAGTCGCTAGTACAGTAGGCCCGCCGCCAGCGGAAACTTCGATACCAATGACAGATACCTGTGCCTTGCATTCCGAAGCAATTTTCTCCAGCCTTCCGGCCACATCCGCTTTGAGCGCACTGACGCTTGCGGCTGGTGAGTCTAGGATTTCTGAACAAGGAACTTTCAATGTTATTCGATTACCTTGCGGTGTTTCACGAAGGATAGCACCACGAGCAGCCATAACGGGCTGGTAGCCTCCCGAAAGATGGAAGTTCCAAACCTTGGTTGCAGGAACAGGGGTACCTCCACTCGTCATCGACGGTTCAGATGAACCAGACCTTGATTCCCCATCAATACTTTCTCGAGTCACGGTCACCAAACATCCTTCGCGAGTGGTAATATCAAGGGCAAGCTTCTGCACAGTCTCCCAGTCTTTCTCTATCTGTGGAGGGGTCGCAACGACCGCGGAAGAAGATTTAGCAGTGGTCGAAGAAGTCGAGATGGCAGAGGTCAGGGACAATTTGGGAACAGTTTCCGATGACGGATCAGCGCCATTATTAAAGACGTTGTTTGTTGTAATACTGGCGATGCCTGGTCCAGGTCCCGGACCAGTTGTTAATACTGGAGTGGACAGGGGGATTTTGGGCGACCCATTAGATTGGTGGGATTTTGATCGGGGGTTAGGATAAGTGAATGATGTCGTATAAAGGTCCATAGTCGAGTTAGTTTCTTGGTTATATGAAATTGAGTTCGTAATACAAATGACAGGTGGGATGAAGGTATATGTGACGAGTGTCGATTATGTGGTTATCAAGTCCTATAATGAAGATCAATGGTATCAGCCAGTTTCTTTCAGATTCAATCAGACGGATGTGATGAGCGATTATCTTTGGGGCATTATATCCTCGTGCGGGAGAGACGACATTATATCCGGGAGCACAGCGGAACCCAATTTCACAGGCTATGTTGTCGCACAACCTCTCTTTAACGCAAAAGGAAACAAGCGGTATGGCACGAAATGCTTTTCGACGCTTTTTCCTTTGTCTCTTCCCGCGGAGACGACCTGCTAGGGAACTGAGAAGCCTTCTGCTCCGTCATTAATTAAGCCAAGGGTGGAAAGAAAGACCCTGTCGAGGCTCAGAAAGACTTTCCGGCGATGATCAAATTATAGTACGCTTCCGCTACAGCGTAAAACGACAACTCTCTTGATTCTTTATTTCACAGAATTGGTTGCTTTGGCAGGCCAGACACGAGAATATTGAATCCAGTATTGGAAGATGGCATAGGGACTTACCAAGGTATATCCAGCAAGGACCTCTTCGAGTCTCTACCTGCAAAGTGGTCTCGGCTGAGAATGGGGTATTGGTATCGTCAACAAGATGAGTGTGCTAGAGTTGTTACAGGAAGTATAGAGAATGTGTAAGGAGATAAATTGAACAGCCTGCATATCATCTCTGGGAGCTGGATTTCGCTTCTCCACTACTGGGTGCAGAGCGGGAATTGGAACGCGAGCCTAAGACAATTAGGGATTGATTAGGTAAGCACAGGACGCGTTCAATTAAGCGCGCCGCGTCATATAGAGTTGAAGACAATGCATGCTGATAACGTGAATGACTACAGAGTACGTACATGCTAATTATTGTAATGGAACATCAACAGTAATAATGATCGTGAATCATAGAACATGGAGTAGGGAAACAAACTGATAGATCGCCCAGGCATCCCCAAAAGGTTTATCTTCGAAATGCTGTTGATCTCCGCCATGAATACAAAACCGATACTAATAAATAATGGCTCTTTTACCTAGTTATACCTGGGTGGGCTGGAGGGTTCTTTCAGTATTCTCAAACCCCAAACCTTTCTCAGACTAATCTCTCTCCGATCACTCCCTCAGAACTGACATCATGGAGAAATATTATCTCCCGTTTCAAACCTTACAAGGAATCTCCACGGGGTCACCAACATTCCATTTCACGCGTGCTCGACAAAACTTCCTCGTTGTCAGATTCATCCCATTCACCATCCCTCCCAGCCACAAATGGGTGTCTCAGAGCTTGTGCTGCAGTAAGCCGCTTGGTACAGTCCAAACGAAGAAGCTTTGTGACCAAATCAAGAGCATCATCAATGGCTTCGATGTGTTTCTTCGCTTCTTCTGGCGTAGGACTAGAGCTGTGAGGAGTGTAAAGATGTGGATTGAGCGTAAGGATTAATTCGGTCAAAGAAGAAGGGGGGTCGTCGAGTGTCGGCACATTTGATATTATAGTACGGTCTATGCCTTGTCAGAGGAGGCACCACTGTATCAATAAGTTACCTTACTATGCAATAAGGCACACCGCTCCATGGCTGTTTTTCCGAATATTGCAGCGATCTCCATCAAAGCTTCAATATCGTCGCTTGAATTAAACGCCGGGAATTTTTGCGTCAGTATAGAGAAAAGTATGATACCAGCCGACCATACATCGACCGCTGACTTTCATCAGCTTTGCTGTTCGTAAAAAGATGTTTTGACACTTACCGACAGTCTGATCCGGACACTTTAGCAACACTTCAGGTGCTCTAAAACCTCTTGTTCCGGCCCTATTTGTCCTAATCGCGGGTCTTTTGTCTTCATGGGGAAACCCCACTCTTCCTTCACCTAATTTGGAGCGTTTGCGCGCATCATACACAGCTTGTTCGACAACAGAAGTATCGGGTGTTTTGATCTTGAAGCCCTGCAGAGAAGTGGATGTGGCGGGTGCGTGTTGGCATGTGGCTTCCTGTGGTGGGCAATAGCGCTACATAGGGTCAGCCAGCCTTCAGGTATCCACTACACGGAATGAGACTCACTTCGGCAAGACCAAAATCTACAAGGACGCCAGTTTCGTTCTCATAATCATACAAGAAGTTTGCAGGTTTCACATCACGATGAATAACACCTCTCTGGTGTATGTCTTTAAGGGACTGGAAGAGATCACGCATATATGACCTCATGTGACGCGGGTCCATGTGTTTGAAGAAATGCTTCAATTAGAGTTCAGCGTTGCCCATACGTTTCTTAACAAGCAGGCGCACCCTAAAATCGTCGCACTGATGATATGGAAGGACAATAATAACCTGATCTTCCTCACGGAACGCAGTGATTAGTTGCGAGACATTGCGACAGCCCCTATTCGCTATCAGCATGACCTATTTAAGTATAGCTTACCTCAACTCTTCTAAGATAGCCAGCTCATTTTCTATTCTGATTGCGCTACTTGTGACCAAGATCTTCTTCAATGCAACTCGGACTGCGCGCTTATCGGACGTTTGGTTGGTCCCATCTTTGTGGCCGAGCCAATACTCGTTTGAATGAAGGTGGTGCAAGGAGTCATAGGCGAGGTATACCGAAGAAAACGTCCCTTATGCAAATGTCAGCGTGATTTATAGGAAAACTCTGCAGACCCACCTTCCCCTAATCGGTCAACCACTTTATAAGGAATCCCATGGATGCTTCCATCTCTTAACAGACTCAGACTGTTGGTAAAATCCCTGATATCCTTTTTGACAGCTGTTCTCTGCAATACAGGCCTGTGGTCCATCTCAAAGTCCTCCGTGTCCCCGGAATGGTAGCTTTCGTCTGAATACGGATCTTCCGCTTCATCCTCTTCATCCCACTCAGCTTCCAGAGGAAATTCAGAGACATCCATTTCTGTGAAAGAACGCTTTTTCTGCTTTTCAAGGACCTCGGTCATGCGATCGAGTTTACTACCCTCAGCAGCTGAAGCGGTGAAAGGGTCGTATAGAGATGATGAGCGGCGTTTATGGGATGGAACATCGGTAGGAGGGGGCATAATGACATGATCCTTGGTCGTGTATCGTTGGGTTGATGTACTCGTCGCTTCCGGCATGAATAGGTCCTGTTCTGCTCGGGTGGAGTCATCCCTATGCGCATGTAGTCTGACGTCGCCAGACAGATTTTGACTTGTAGGTCCGTCTGTCTCCACCGTTCCTTCCATTTCCTCATTTTGTAGAACTGTTGTCTTTTCCGAAAAAAGCACGCTTTCTGCTTCACTCGTGTTAACGTCAATGGACCCTATAGTAAGATGCGCGTTAGGACATGCCTCGCCCTGTTCATCTGCTGGCTCTCCCAGCTCTTCCATGCCCTTCATAGGAGTCACAGTGGTTGCTCGAGGAGTGGAATACCCGTCACCAGCAATAATTGGAGTACCTTCTCTGACGCGTTTGGCTGAACGCGCGGAGGAAGGTTTGCTGGGAGAAGCGGTCGCGAGACGCTTGGCCGCTGCACGAGTCAAAGGCGGTTGCGAAGTAAAAGGGTCGAGAATGGGCTCCTCTGCCATTGTGTAGAAGGGAAAGGAGGTGGGGGCGAGTAGATGAGGGATGAGGCGTTTTTGAACGAGTATTTCTGCGTGAGTCCCGAAGAAAACAGTTGGTTGCACAACTTCTTCCGTTGTGTCGCAGAGGAAAGCAGGCACGCGTCTGTGCAGTACTTCCTACAGTTACGTAACTGCGCTGTTTTGCCACTCGGGCGGATCTCAGGTGGAGGTTGACCACCAGGTGACGCACGAGGAACGACAACAGCGATCACGAGCTTCGTTCACGGCGGATCGCGGTTATGAGTGCACCGCTCACACCCTCCTCCTTTGTCCATATAACAGTCCGCTCCTCTTTGCAGAGTTTGGCACTATTGCTATCTTTGTTCTTCTCCATAATGAGCAACAGCGCCACTCAACCTCAACATCACTGGCACGGAGTCCTCTCCTCGGCCCTAGACGCCGTAGGCCACACTCCGCTGATCCGTTTGGATCGTATTGCGGCTGAAGAAGGATTCAAGTGTAATCTCTGTAAGTGATCTCTCTAGCTCTATAGATATGTTATCTGATGTTCATGTCAGTGGGAAAATGTGAATTTTTCTCGGCTGGTGGATCCGTCAAGGACCGTATAGCAAAACGGATGATAGAGCACGCAGAGAAATCGGGACAACTTATTCCAGGAAAGAGTATCGTAATTGAGCCGACTAGTAAGCTGCTCCTGCTCCCTTCTTGATTGCTCATTGTTACTCATCGTTGCTTTCTGGCAGGTGGAAACACAGGTATCGGCTTGGCCTTGGCATGCGCACTAAAAGGATATAAGTGAGTCTATCCAGGCTTTCTTCGAGTATGAACGGTAATAATGACTAAACATTATCACCCAGGTGTATCATCACGCTCCCAGCAAAGATGAGCTTGGAGAAGGAAGTAATGTTGAAAGCGCTGGGCGCAGAAATAGTTCGCACACCGTAAGCCCCTATTTGCTTTTGTCTCTCATCATGCACGACACTGACACAACATTCAGCACTGAGGCGGCGTAAGGCAGCACTCAATACCTAAAGTTCATGTACTGATTACATTTTTAGGTTTGACAGTCCAGAGAGCCATATAGGAGTGGCTCGGACCCTTCAACAAGCTATCCCTGACTCAGTCATCCTTGATCAGTATTCCAACCCAAACAACCCTCTTTCTCATTACTTTGGAACCTATGAGGAAATCATGGTAAGCCCATGATGTCATTATATCGCAGTATAGTGTATTTTTTGCCCTAACGGTCTGCAGTATGCCTTAGAAACTTCGAACTTGCCTAGGAAAGATATGACTCTTCTCGTTGCTGGGGCAGGCACGGGTGGAACTATTACCGGCTTAGCACGCGCTATACGAGACTCGGAAGCTCATGTTTACCCTTCTGGCAGCGACTGCAGCAATCCTATAAATGGCAAATCCAATGGATTCAAGGCATCAAGGACCCTGATTTTGGCTGTTGACCCAGTCGGTTCTATCCTTGGCGGCGGCGAGCCAGGCAACTACGAAGTTGAAGGAATTGGCTACGTAGATATACACCATAGCAGATAATCTTCCATAAACTGACTTGGAGAAGGATTTCTTTCCAGATGTTCTTGATCGTGAACCTCAGCTCATCGACGAATGGTTAAAAACCACGGACGATGAGTCCTTCGAAGCTACAAAACGCTTAATGTGAGACTCTTGTCCATCCCATGTTAACACTGTTGCTCACCGATCTACAGAAAAAGAGAAGGGCTCTTCGTCGGAGGCTCTTCGGGCTCGGCCTTTGCTGGAGCTCTGTATTACCTTCAATCACCTGCAGGCCGTCATATTGCTGAAGACCCCGAGGCGAATGTTGTCATTCTTTTCCCTGATGGCGTGAGGAACTATATGAGCAAGCCATGGTTTTTGACAGAGAATAATGCCCGAGAAGGCCAAGAGTTGCGCGCGAAGATTAAAGATGTGATTGGAAGGGATCTGGGAGATGTTCATGGAGGAAGAGCAACCAATAACGTCAACAAACATTGAACTTTTAGAGCATTTATTCATGCGAGGGTATCTTCCATTTCGTTTCAATTTTGATGTATATTCTGTTGCTATATCGATTATTTTATCAGTACTTTGTAGTGTTCATTTACTGTCTTTCACCATTTTCTTATTATCTCCTCTCATGACTCCATGATGTGGCATCCATATGCATTTCCCTCCGAAAACAACGATCTATGATTGCAGAGATATTATTCGCTGCATGTTACTTACAAGACGCTCACTGCGTGTATGCCAGACAGGCGAGGTCCGCCTTCATTGGGGAGAGAGAGAATGAACGCTCCTGTGTTATTATGTCATGCCCAAGCCCAACTGCCCTCATCCTCATTCGCTACTGCGACCATCATTGTCACTACTGCTTCTCCATGAATTGTTTGACAGCGGCATCTTCATCAGCACAACAAAGTTTCCTCAAACCATTACACCTTAGTTGTTCGTTGGCAATGGCTGGTTGATGGGATTGTGAATATCCGCGTCATCGTTGTTCAGCACCAGGTTAATTTTGCGCTTAAAATGATATCGATCTCTTCTGAGTGTTTTTTTTTCTTAAATGCCTTGTCACGAAGTCCAATAAAGCGAAGCCAATCTCCACTAATGAGTCATATGGGAAAAGCAGAGCGAGGAGGTCTAAATCCCTAATTCATCCCACAGCCATGAGGGCGATCTTAAGAGCAAAGTTTTCATCTCATCAGTGATGCCATCTTAGCTGTTATACACAGCAGGCTACGTGGTTATAGGGCATCAACAGCCTTCTACTCGTTTGCGTCGCCGATATCTTCATCCTCAGATCCTTCTTCCTCATTATCACTCACTTCCAGAGCCGCGAAAAACCCTCCAATCTGCTTGACATTGGAGCTTGTAGCCTCCTCTCCACTTTGCTGGCTCTCGACCTCTTCCGCCTCTACCTCTTCATTTGCCCTCTGGTCAGCAAATTCTGACTCCTCACTGATAAACCCCTCATCATCGTCGTTCCTTTCATCCCAGCTTGCCCCTGCCGTATCTCCCTCTTCTACTCCTTCAGGGTCATCGTCTCCCAGCCATATTCCCATGTCTGTTTTTCCAGTCATTCCAGGCGGGTAAAAGCCCCACTTCACTTTACCATCCGCAAGAGCACGCATCACTGCAAGTGAATTTGTAAGCTCTCGTAACACTGAAGAGAGTACGAAAAAGAGGCTCACTTCCGTTCGCGGCCCGATTTATATCGGGTCTTCCCCCTTTCGCGGTCACTACATTGTATCAGCCTGACTTCGTATTTCCTCGTGTCCAGATGATGGTAACCTACTAAAGCCTTTATCCAATGCTCTTGCTTCCAGTACCCCTCCAACAGTCCACCTAACTCCCCTGCGTTCCTCCTCTTCCCTTTGTTTG